>NW_027453824.1:0-158681 GCF_040206685.1 Ascaphus truei
TCACTATTTTTATTGTGCTGTGATTTATATTAGCGCTACACATTCACTATTTTTATTGTGTGTGATTTATATTAGCGCTACACATTCACTATTTTTATTGTGTGTGATTTATATTAGCTCTACACATTCACTATTTTTATTGTGTGTGATTTATATTAGCGCTACACATTCACTATTTTTATTGTGTGTGATTTATATTAGCGCTACACATTCACTATTTTTATTGTGTGTGATTTATATTAGCGCTACACATTCACTATTTTTATTGTGTGTGATTTATATTAGCGCTACACATTCACTATTTTTATTGTGTGTGATTTATATTAGCGCTACACATTCACTATTTTTATTGTGTGTGATTTATATTAGCTCTACACATTCACTATTTATTGTGTGGATTATATTAGGCGCTACACATTCACTATTTTATTGTGTGTGATTTATATTAGCGCTACACATTCACTATTTTTATTGTGTGTGATTTATATTAGCGCTACACATTCACTATTTTTATTGTGTGTGATTTATATTAGCGCTACACATTCACTATTTTTATTGTGTGTGATTTATATTAGCGCTACACATTCACTATTTTTATTGTGTGTGATTTATATTAGCGCTACACATTCACTATTTTTATTGTGTGTGATTTATATTAGCGCTACACATTCACTATTTTTATTGTGTGTGATTTATATTAGCGCTACACATTCACTATTTTTATTGTGTGTGATTTATATTAGCGCTACACATTCACTATTTTTATTGTGTGTGATTTATATTAGCGCTACACATTCACTATTTTTATTGTGTGTGATTTATATTAGCGCTACACATTCACTATTTTTATTGTGTGTGATTTATATTAGCGCTACACATTCACTATTTTTATTGTGTGTGATTTATATTAGCGCTACACATTCACTATTTTTATTGTGTGTGATTTATATTAGCGCTACACATTCACTATTTTTATTGTGTGTGATTTATATTAGCGCTACACATTCACTATTTTTATTGTGTGTGATTTATATTAGCGCTACACATTCACTATTTTTATTGTGTGTGATTTATATTAGCGCTACACATTCACTATTTTTATTGTGTGTGATTTATATTAGCGCTACACATTCACTATTTTTATTGTGTGTGATTTATATTAGCGCTACACATTCACTATTTTTATTGTGTGTGATTTATATTAGCGCTACACATTCACTATTTTTATTGTGTGTGATTTATATTAGCGCTACACATTCACTATTTTTATTGTGTGTGATTATATTAGCGCTACACATTCACTATTTTTATTGTGTGTGATTTATATTAGCGCTACACATTCACTATTTTTATTGTGTGTGATTTATATTAGCTCTACACATTCACTATTTTTATTGTGTGTGATTTATATTAGCGCTACACATTCACTATTTTTATTGTGTGTGATTTATATTAGCGCTACACATTCACTATTTTTATTGTGTGTGATTTATATTAGCGCTACACATTCACTATTTTTATTGTGTGTGATTTATATTAGCTCTACACATTCACTATTTTTATTGTGTGTGATTTATATTAGCGCTACACATTCACTATTTTTATTGTGTGTGATTTATATTAGCTCTACACATTCACTATTTTTATTGTGTGTGATTTATATTAGCGCTACACATTCACTATTTTTATTGTGTGTGATTTATATTAGCGCTACACATTCTCTATTTTTATTGTGTGTGATTTATATTAGCGCTACACATTCACTATTTTTAATGTGTGTGATTTATATTAGCGCTACACATTCACTATTTTTATTGTGTGTGATTTATATTAGCGCTACACATTCACTATTTTAATTGTGTGTGATTTATATTAGCTCTACACATTCACTATTTTTATTGTGTGTGATTTATATTAGCGCTACACATTCACTATTTTTATTGTGTGTGATTTATATTAGCTCTACACATTCACTATTTTTATTGTGTGTGATTTATATTAGCGCTACACATTCACTATTTTTATTGTGTGTGATTTATATTAGCGCTACACATGCACTATTTTTATTGTGTGTGATTTATATTAGCGCTACACAGTCACTATTTTTATTGTGTGTGATTTATATTAGCGCTACACATTCACTATTTTTATTGTGTGTGATTTATATTAGCTCTACATATTCACTATTTTTATTGTGTGTGATTTATATTAGCGCTACACATTCACTATTTTTATTGTGTGTGATTTATATTAGCGCTACACATTCACTATTTTTATTGTGTGTGATTTATATTAGCGCTACACATTCACTATTTTTATTGTGTGTGATTTATATTAGCTCTACACATTCACTATTTTTATTGTGTGTGATTTATATTAGCGCTACACATTCACTATTTTTATTGTGTGTGATTTATATTAGCGCTACACATTCACTATTTTTATTGTGTGTGATTTATATTAGCGCTACACATTCATTATTTTTATTGTGTGTGATTTATATTAGCGCTACACATTCACTATTTTTATTGTGTGTGATTTATATTAGCTCTACACATTCACTATTTTTATTGTGTGTGATTTATATTAGCTCTACACATTCACTATTTTTATTGTGTGTGATTTATATTAGCGCTACACATTCACTATTTTTATTGTGTGTGATTTATATTAGCGCTACACATTCACTATTTTTATTGTGTGTGATTTATATTAGCGCTACACATTCACTATTTTTATTGTGTGTGATTTATATTAGCGCTACACATTCACTATTTTTATTGTGTGTGATTTATATTAGCGCTACACATTCACTATTTTTATTGTGTGTGATTTATATTAGCGCTACACATTCACTATTTTTATTGTGTGTGATTTATATTAGCGCTACACATTCACTATTTTTATTGTGTGTGATTTATATTAGCGCTACATATTCACTATTTTTATTGTGTGTGATTTATATTAGCGCTACACATTCACTATTTTTAATGTGTGTGATTTATATTAGCGCTACACATTCACTATTTTTATTGTGTGTGATTTATATTAGCGCTACACATTCACTATTTTAATTGTGTGTGATTTATATTAGCTCTACACATTCACTATTTTTATTGTGTGTGATTTATATTAGCGCTACACATTCACTATTTTAATTGTGTGTGATTTATATTAGCTCTACACATTCACTATTTTTATTGTGTGTGATTTATATTAGCGCTACACATTCACTATTTTTATTGTGTGTGATTTATATTAGCTCTACACATTCACTATTTTTATTGTGTGTGATTTATATTAGCGCTACACATTCACTATTTTTATTGTGTGTGATTTATATTAGCGCTACACATTCACTATTTTTATTGTGTGTGATTTATATTAGCGCTACACATTCACTATTTTTATTGTGTGTGATTTATATTAGCGCTACACATTCACTATTTTTATTGTGTGTGATTTATATTAGCTCTACACATTCACTATTTTTATTGTGTGTGATTTATATTAGCGCTACACATTCACTATTTTTATTGTGTGTGATTTATATTAGCTCTACACATTCACTATTTTTATTGTGTGTGATTTATATTAGCGCTACACATTCACTATTTTTATTGTGTGTGATTTATATTAGCTCTACACATTCACTATTTTTATTGTGTGTGATTTATATTAGCGCTACACATTCACTATTTTTATTGTGTGTGATTTATATTAGCGCTACACATTCACTATTTTTATTGTGTGTGATTTATATTAGCGCTACACATTCACTATTTTTATTGTGTGTGATTTATATTAGCGCTACACATTCACTATTTTTATTGTGTGTGATTTATATTAGCGCTACACATTCACTATTTTTATTGTGTGTGATTTATATTAGCTCTACACATTCACTATTTTTATTGTGTGTGATTTATATTAGCGCTACACATTCACTATTTTTATTGTGTGTGATTTATATTAGCGCTACACATTCACTATTTTTATTGTGTGTGATTTATATTAGCGCTACACATTCACTATTTTTAATTTTATAATTGAGTTGTTCGCGCCTTTATATTCACTTTTTTATGATTCACGCGCTGGATATTAGACATCCCCTGAGAGTAGACAGCTGCACGCTGGATATTAGACATCCCCTGAGAGCAGAGACAGCCGCACGCTGGATATTAGACATCCCCTGACAGCAGAAACAGCCGCACGCTGGATATTAGACACCCCCTGACGGCAGAGACGTCTGCACGCTGGATATTAGACGTCCTGAGAGCAGAGACAGCCGCACGCTGGATATTAGACACCCCCTGACGGCAGAGACGTCTGCACGCTGGATATTAGACGTCCTGAGAGCAGAGACAGCCGCACGCTGGATATTAGACGTCCCGAGAGCAGAGACGGCCGCACGCTGGATATTAGACATCCCCCCTGAGAGCAGAGATGGCAGCACGCTGGACATTAGACATCCCCCGTGAGAGTATAGACTGTCGCACGCTGGATATTAGACATCCCCCCATAAGAGCAGAGACGGCCACACTCTGGATATTAGAAATCCCTTTTTAGATCAAGGTGGCCGTACTCTGGATATTAGACATCCCTTGACAGCAGAGACAGCCGCACGCTGGATATTAGACATCCCCTGAGAGCAGACACGGCCGCACGCTGGATATTAGACATCCCCTGAGAGCAGAGACAGCCACACGCTGAATATTAGACATCCGCTGAGAGCAGAAAAACACACACTGGATATTAGACATCCCCTGAGAGCAGAGACGGCCGCACGCTGGATATTAGACATCCCCTGAGAGCAGAGACGGATGCACGCTGGATATTAGACATCCCCTGAGAGCAGACGGCCAGACGCTGGATATTAGACATCCCCTGAGAGCAGAGACGGCCAGACGCTGGATATTAGACATCCTCTGAGAGCAGAGACGGCCAGACGCTGGATATTAGACATCCCCTGAGCAGAGACAGCCGTACTCTGGATATTAGACATCCCTTGAAAGCAGAGACAGCCGCACGCTGGATATTAGACATCCCCTGAGAGCAGACACGGCCGCACGCTGGATATTAGACATCCCCTGAGAGCAGACACGGCCGCACGCTGGATATTAGACATCCCCTGAGAGCAGAGACAGCCGCACGCTGGATATTAGACACCCCCTGACGGCAGAGACGTCTGCACGCTGGATATTAGACGTCCTGAGAGCAGAGACGGCCGCACGCTGGATATTAGACGTCCCGAGAGCAGAGACGGACGCACGCTGGATATTAGACATCCCCCCTGAGAGCAGAGATGGCAGCACGCTGGATATTAGACGTCCCGAGAGCAGAGACGGCCGCACGCTGGATATTAGACGTCCCGAGAGCAGAGACGGACGCACGCTGGATATTAGACATCCCCCCTGAGAGCAGAGATGGCAGCACGCTGGACATTAGACATCCCCCGTGAGAGTATAGACTGTCGCACGCTGGATATTAGACATCCCCCCATAAGAGCAGAGACGGCCACACTCTGGATATTAGAAATCCCTTTTTAGATCAAGGTGGCCGTACTCTGGATATTAGACATCCCCTGAGAGCAGAGACATCCCCTGAGAGCAGAGACGGATGCACGCTGGATATTAGACATCCCCTGAGAGCAGACGGCCAGACGCTGGATATTAGACATCCCCTGAGAGCAGAGACGGCCAGACGCTGGATATTAGACATCCCCTGAGAGCAGAGACGGACGCACGCTGGATATTAGACATCCCCTGAGAGCAGAGACGGACGCATGCTGGATATTAGACATCCCCCGAGAGCAGAGACAGCCGCATGCTGGATATTAGACATCCCCCGAGAGCAGAGACAGCCGCACGCTGGATATTAGACATCCCCCCTGAGAGCAGAGATGGCCGCACGCTGGATATTAGACATCCCCCGTGAGAGTATAGACTGTCGCACGCTGGATATTAGACATCCCGAGAGCAGAGACGGACACATGCTGGATATTAGACATCCCCTGAGAGCAGAGACAGCCACACGCTGGATATTAGACATCCTCTGAGAGCAGAGACGGACGCACGCTGGATATTAGACATCCCCTGAGAGCAGAAACAGCTGCACACTGGATATTAGACAACCCCTGAGAGCAGAGACGGACGCACGCTGAATATTAGACATCCCCCGAGAGCAGAGACAGCCGCACGCTGGATATTAGACATCCCCCCTGAGAGCAGAGATGGCAGCACGCTGGATATTAGACATCCCCCGTGAGAGTATAGACTGTCGCACGCTGGATATTAGACATCCCCTGAGAGCAGAGACGGACACATGCTGGATATTAGACATCCCCTGAGAGCAGAGACAGCCACACGCTGGATATTAGACATCCCCTGAGAGCAGAGATGGCCGCACACTGGATATTAGACATCCCCTGAAAGCAGAGACAGCCGCACACTGGATATTAGACATCCCCTGAGAGCAGAGACAGCTGCACGCTGGATATTAGACATCCCCTGAGAGCAGAGACAGCCACACGCTGGATATGAGTTTATTTTAAGGTTTGTTCTTTCTCACAACTCTACAAAAATACAGTTCTGTTATTTGTGGAGTAAAAATTCACTCGTCCCATCAAGGAGTCCAGGGACACGGCACCGTCCCCCCACTAGGACAGGGACACGGCACCGTCCCCCCACTAGGACAGGGAGCATAGCTAACACACAGTATGGGGGATACACAGCGTGTCACTGTACCACCCCCCCCCCCCACTAGGACAGGTGTATAGCTCCCTCCCACCCACGCTCAAACACAGAATGGGGGATACACAGCGTTTCACTCTACAGCCCCCCCAAACTCACAGTATGGGGGATACACAGCATGTCACTGTACAGCCCCCTCAAACACAGTATGGGGGATACACAGCGTGTCAATGTACAGCCCCCCCAAACTCACAGTTTGGGGGATACACGGCATGTCACTGTACAGCCCCCTCAAACCCAGTATGGGGGATACACAGCATGTCAATGTTCAGCCCCCCCAAACTCACAGCATGGGGGATACACAGCGTGTCAATGTACAGCCCCCCCAAACTCACAGTTTGGGGAATACATGGCATGTCGCTGTACAGCCCCCCAAACTCACAGTATGGGGGATACACGGCGTAAAAAAGTACAGGCCCCCAAACTCACAGTATGGGGGATACACAGCGTGTCAAAGTACAGCCCCCCAAACTCACAGTTTGGGGGATGCATGGCATGTCACTGTACAGCCCCCCAAACTCACAGTATGGGGGATACACAGCGTGTAACAGTACAGGCCCCCAAACTCACAATATGGGGGATACACAGCGTGTCACAGTACAGCCCCCCAAACTCACCATATGGGGGATACACGGCGTGTCACAATACAGGCCCCCAAACTCACAGTATGGGGGATACACAGCGTGTAACAGTACAGGCCCCCAAACTCACAGCATGGGGGATACACGGCGTGTCACAGTACAGCCCCCCAGAATACGACTACTGAGGCTCAATTTCCCTTTGGCCCCCCCCCCCCCGTTGGGTTCGGTATTAGTACAGGAGTGCACGGGATAAAATGATATATTTGATAGATGAATATTTGGGGCTGGGGAATCCTTCTCTTGTCCCACTCTCGGGGTAAACCCTGCTCATAGTGTGCTCAGTCTGCTTGCTCAATGACTCCCCTGCTTCAGCTTTGGGGGGCGTGGGGCAGCAGGTAGGGCCCCCCTACTTAAGCTCCGGGAGTCTCTGGGGGCAGCAGGTTCCTCCAGCTTTGGGGGTCTCTGGGGCAGCTGGTTCCTCCAGCTTCGGGGGTCTCTGGGGGCAGCAGGTTCCTCCAGCTTTGGGGGTCTCTGGGGGCAGCAGGTTCCTCCAGCTTTGGGGGTCTCTGGGGGCAGCAGGTTCCCACAGCTCTGGGGGTCTCTGGGGGCAGCTGGTTCCTCCAGCTTTGGGGGTCTCTGGGGGCAGCAGGTTCCTCCAGCTTAGGGGGTCTCTGGGGCAGCAGGTTCCTCCAGCTTAGGGGGTCTCTGGGGCAGCAGGTTCCTCCAGCTTAGGGGGTCTCTGGGGGCAGCAGGTTCCTCCAGCTTAGGGGGTCTCTGGGGCAGCAGGTTCCTCCAGCTTTGGGGGTCTCTGGGGGCAGCAGGTTCCTCCAGATTTGGGGGTCTCTGGGGGCAGCAGGTTCCTCCAGATTTGGGGGTCTCTGGGGGCAGCAGGTCCTTGGATGCGACGGTCAGTTTTTTAAGGTGCAAAAGATTTTGTCGCAAGTGAAGAAAACGATGAGCGTGGCAGTGAGAGGAGGGGGCTGTGAGTGTGTAACCGCGTGGCAGTGAGAGGAGGGGGCTGTGAGTGTGTAACCGCGTGGCAGTGAGAGGAGGGGGCTGTGAGTGTGTAACCGTGTGGCTCTGACACGGCAGGACTCACTGTGTCTCGCTGCACACTGTGTGTGACACGCCGGTGATCTGGCAATGCGTGTCACTGCAGCGTGTCCCACTGTGGCATTGCAGTCTCTTGCTGTATGTCCCAGACACTGCAGCGTGTCACCCCCCATGCCCGTCACTGCAGCCCCCCACTTCCAAGCACCAGCCCCCTGAGATCCCCCACAGTGAGTCCCGTGTCCGTGTCCTCCTGATCTGTGTCCAGAGACTCGTCATCGCTCTGTCCCCCCAACATCACCTCCTGCACCGCGAGCGTCGCCCCGTCCGAGGTCAGAGACTGCAGGCTGTCTGCTGCCAGAGTGCCCGAGAGCGTCACCAGTGTGCCTACAGGGAGACAGATACACAGCGATGAGACCGCAGGGCTGGTGCGCATGCGGGCGTGCACACGGCGTTGCGCATGCGGGCGGTGCGCGCGTTTCGTTTACATATTGTAAGCGGTGGCGTGCGTGGCTAGGGGGCGATAGTCGCACTGTAATTGGCGTGGCAGCGTCACGTGGCGCGGCAGCAGCGCGAAAATATACATTTTCATGTATTTCCTGTGATGTGCCGCGGCATCGCTCCCGGCCCTGTGCGCTCCCGGCCCTGTGCGCTCCCGGCCCTGTGCGCTCCCGGCCCTGTGCGCTCCCGGCCCTGTGCGCTCCCGGCCCTGTGCGCTCCCGGCCCTGTGCGCTCCCGGCCCTGTGCGCTCCCGGCCCTGTGCGCTCCCGGCCCTGTGCGCTCCCGGCCCTGTGCGCGTCTCGGCTGTATTAACGTCAGCCTCCCACACCCAACTGTAATTGACGCGCGCACGGTAGCGCACGCAATGTATTACACGCCTAAGCTGTCTGCTGTGAGTAACCCCTGATCCCCCCGTCTCTCACCCTCAGACACGCTGATCCCCCCCGTCTCTCACCCTCAGACACGCTGATCCCCCCCGTCTCTCACCCTCAGACACGCTGATCCCCCCCGTCTCTCACCCTCAGACACGCTGATCCCCCCGTCTTTCACCCTCAGACACGCTGATCCCCCCCGTCTCTCACCCTCAGACACGCTGATCCCCCCCGTCTCTCACCCTCAGACACGCTGATCCCCCCCGTCTCTCACCCTCAGACACGCTGATCCCCCCCGTCTCTCACCCTCAGACACGCTGATCCCCCCCGTCTCTCACCCTCAGACACGCTGATCCCCCCCGTCTCTCACCCTCAGACACGCTGATCCCCCCGTCTCTCACCCTCAGACACGCTGATCCCCCCCGTCTCTCACCCTCAGACACGCTGATCCCCCCCCGTCTCTCACCCTCAGACACGCTGATCCCCCCCGTCTCTCACCCTCAGACACGCTGATCCCCCCCGTCTCTCACCCTCAGACACGCTGATCCCCCCCGTCTCTCACCCTCAGACACGCTGATCCCCCCCGTCTCTCACCCTCAGACACGCTGATCCCCCCCGTCTCTCACCCTCAGACACGCTGATCCCCCCCGTCTCTCACCCTCAGACACGCTGATCCCCCCCGTCTCTCACCCTCAGACACGCTGATCCCCCCCGTCTCTCACCCTCAGACACGCTGATCCCCCCCGTCTCTCACCCTCAGACACGCTGATCCCCCCCGTCTCTCACCCTCACACGCTGATCCCCCCCGTCTCTCACCCTCAGACACGCTGATCCCCCCGTCTCTCACCCTCAGACACGCTGATCCCCCCGTCTCTCACCCTCAGACACGCTGATCCCCCCCGTCTCTCACCCTCAGACACGCTGATCTCCCCCGTCTCTCACCCTCAGACACGCTGATCCCCCCGTCTCTCACCCTCAGACACGCTGATCCCCCGTCTCTCACCCTCGCACACACTGATCTCCCCGTCTCTCACCCTCAGACACGCTGATCCCCCCCATCTCTCACCCTCAGACACGCTGATCCCCCCCGTCTCTCACCCTCACACACGCTGATCCCCCCCGTCTCTCACCCTCAGACACGCTGATCCCCCCCGTGTCTCACCCTCAGACACGCTGATCCCCCCGTCTCTCACCCTCAGACACGCTGATCCCCCCCGTCTCTCACCCTCAGACACGCTGATCCCCCCCGTCTCTCACCCTCAGACACGCTGATCCCCCCCGTCTCTCACCCTCAGACACGCTGATCCCCCCGTCTCTCACCCTCACACACGCTGATCCCCCCGTCTCTCATCCTCAGACACGCTGATCCCCCCGTCTCTCACCCTCAGACATGCTGATCTCCCCGTCTCTCACCCTCAGACACGCTGATCTCCCCGTCTCTCACCCTCACACACGCTGATCCCCCCGTCTCTCACCCTCAGACACGCTGATCCCCCCGTCTCTCACGCTCAGACACGCTGATCCCCCCGTCTCTCACCCTCAGATATGCTAATCACCCCGTCTCTCACCCTCAGACACGCTGATCCCCCCCGTCTCTCACCCTCAGACATGCTGATCCCCCCCGTCTCTCACCTTCATACACGCTGATCCCCCGGTCTCTCACGCTCAGACACGCTGATCCCCCCGTCTCTCACCCTCAGACACGCTGATCCCCCCCGTCTCTCACCCTCACACACGCTTATCCACCCCGTCTCTCACCTCAGACACGCTGACCCCCCCCCCCCCGTCTCTCACCTCAGACACGCTGATTTCCTAGTCTCTCACGCTCAGACACGCTGATCCCCCTGTCTCTCACCCTCAGACACGCTGCTCCCCCTGTATCTCACCTCAGACACGCTGATCCCCCCCGACTCTCACCCTCAGACACGCTGATCTCCCCGTCTCTCACGCTCAGACACGCTGATCCCCCCCATCTCTCACCCTCACGCACGCTGATCCCGTCTCTCACCCTCAGACACGCTGATCTCCCCCGTCTCTCACCCTCAGACACGCTGATCCCCCCAGTCTCTCACCCTCAGACACGCTGATCCCCCCGTCTCTCACCCTCAGACACGCTGATCCCCCCATCTCTCACCCTCAGACATGCTGATCTCCCCGTCTCTCACCCTCAGACACGCTGATCCCCCCGTCTCTCACCCTCACACACGCTGATCCCCCCGTCTCTCACCCTCAGACACGCTGATCTCCCCCGTCTCTCACCCTCACACACGCTGATCCCCCCGTCTCTCACCCTCACACACGCTGACCCCCCGTCTCTCACGCTCACACACGCTGATCCCCCCCGTGTCTCACCCTCAGACACGCTGATCCCCCCGTCTCTCACCCTCAGATACGCTGATCCCCCCGTCTCTCACCCTCACACACGCTGATCCCCCCCGTCTCTCACCCTCAGACACGCTGATCCCCCCGTCTCTCACCCTCAGACACGCTGATCCCCCCCGTCTCTCACCCTCAGACACGCTGATCCCCCCCGTCTCTCACCCTCAGACACGCTGATCCCCCCCGTCTCTCACATCAGACACGCTGATCTCCCCCGTATCTCAGCCTCAGACACGCTGATCCCCCCCGTCTCTCACCCTCAGACACGCTGATCCCCCCCGTCTCTCACCCTCAGACACGCTGATCCCCCCCGTGTCTCACCCTCAGACACGCTGATCCCCCCGTCTCTCACCCTCAGACACGCTGATCCCCCCCGTGTCTCACCCTCAGACACGCTGATCCCCCCGTCTCTCACCCTCAGACACGCTGATCCCCCCCGTCTCTCACCCTCAGACACGCTGATCCCCCCCGTCTCTCACCCTCAGACACGCTGATCCCCCCGTCTCTCACCCTCAGACACGCTGATCCCCCCGTCTCTCACCCTCACACACGCTGATCCCCCCGTCTCTCATCCTCAGACACGCTGATCCCCCCGTCTCTCACCCTCAGACATGCTGATCTCCCCGTCTCTCACCCTCAGACACGCTGATCTCCCCGTCTCTCACCCTCACACACGCTGATCCCCCCCGTCTCTCACCATCAGACACGCTGATCCCCCCGTCTCTCACGCTCAGACACGCTGATCCCCCCGTCTCTCACCCTCAGATATGCTAATCACCCCGTCTCTCACCCTCAGACACGCTGATCCCCCCCGTCTCTCACCCTCAGACATGCTGATCCCCCCCGTCTCTCACCCTCATACACGCTGATCCCCCGGTCTCTCACGCTCAGACACGCTGATCCCCCCGTCTCTCACCCTCAGACACGCTGATCCCCCCCGTCTCTCACCCTCACACACGCTTATCCACCCCGTCTCTCACCTCAGACACGCTGATCCCCCCCCCCCGTCTCTCACCTCAGACACGCTGATCTCCTAGTCTCTCACGCTCAGACACGCTGATCTCCCCGTCTCTCACCCTCAGACATGCTGATCCCCCTGTCTCTCACCCTCAGACACGCTGATCCCCCTGTATCTCACCTCAGACACGCTGATCCCCCCCGACTCTCACCCTCAGACACGCTGATCTCCGTCTCTCACGCTCAGACACGCTGATCCCCCCCATCTCTCACCCTCACGCACGCTGATCCCGTCTCTCACCCTCAGACACGCTGATCTCCCCCGTCTCTCACCCTCAGACACGCTGATCCCCCCAGTCTCTCACCCTCAGACACGCTGATCCCCCCGTCTCTCACCCTCAGACACGCTGATCCCCCCATCTCTCACCCTCAGACATGCTGATCTCCCCGTCTCTCACCCTCAGACACGCTGATCCCCCCGTCTCTCACCCTCACACACGCTGATCCCCCCGTCTCTCACCCTCACACACGCTGACCCCCCGTCTCTCACGCTCACACACGCTGATCCCCACGTCTCTCACCTCAGACACGCTGATCCCCCCGTCTCTCACCCTCAGACACGCTGATCTCCCCGTCTCTCACCCTCAGACACGCTGATCCCCCCCCGTCTCTCACCCTCAGACACGCTGATCCCCCCGTCTCTCACCCCCAGACACGCTGATCCTCCCCGTCTTTCACCCTCAGACACGCTGATCCCCCCCGTCTCTCACCCTCAGACACGCTGATCCCCCCGTCTCTCACCCCCAGACACGCTGATCCTCCCCGTCTCTCACCCTCAGACACGCGGATCTCCCCCCGTCTCTCACCGTCAGACACGCTGATCCCCCTGTCTCTCACGCTCAGACACGCTGATCCTCCCCGTCTCACCCTCAGACATGCTGATCCCCCCCGTCTCTCACCCCCAGACACGCTGATCCTCCCCATCTCACCCTCAGACACACTGATCTCCCCCCGTCTCTCACCCTCAGACATGTCGATCTCCCCCCCGTGCTGTGACAAAGCCCCTGCGATGGAGTCGGGCCAGAACCTCTGCACGGGTCGGCTCTGGCCGCTCTTCTTCTTGGTTTTTGGAGTCTCACTGTGACTGGAATCCAACATGGGCTGAAGGATCCGGCGACGGGCATTAATAAACCTGCGAGGGCGAGACAGGAGGTGTGTTACCAAGGGCAGGAGGTGTGTGACCAAGGGCAGGAGGTGTGTGACCAAAAGCAGAGGTGTGTGACCAAGGGCAGGAGGTGTGTGACCAAGGGCAGGAGGTGTGTGACCAAAAGCAGAGGTGTCTGACCAAGGGCAGGAGGTGTGTGACCAAGGGCAGGAGGTGTGTGACTAAGGGCTGGAGGTGTGTGACCCAGGGCAGGAGGTTGTGTGACCCAGGGCAGGAGGGGGTGTGACCAAGGACAGGAGGTGTGTGACCCAGGGCAGGAGGGTGTGTGACCAAGGGCAGGAGGTGCGTTACCAGAGACAGGAGGTGTGTGACCAGAGACAGGAGGTGTGTGACCAGAGACAGGAGGTGTGTGACCAAGGGCAGGAGGTGTGTGACCAAGGGCAGGAGGTGTGTGACCAAGGACAGGAGGTGTGTGACCAAGGGCCGGAGGTGTGTGACCAAGGGCAGGAGGTGCGTGACCAAGGACAGGAGGTGTGTGACCAGAGACAGGAGGTGTGTGACCAAGGGCAGGAGGTGCGTGACCAAGGGCAGGAGGTGCGTGACCAAGGGCAGGAGGTGTGTGACCAAGGGCAGGAGGTGTGTGACCAGAGACAGGAGGTGTGTGACCAGAGACAGGAGGTGTGTGACCAAGGGCAGGAGGTGTGTGACCAAGGGCAGGAGGTGTGTGACCAAGGGCAGGAGGTGTGTGACCAAGGGCCGGAGGTGTGTGACCAAGGGCCAGAGGTGTGTGACCAAGGGCCGGAGGTGTGTGATCAAGGGCTGGAGGTGTGTGACCAAGGGCAGGAGGGTGTGTGACCAAGGGCAGGAGGGTGTGTGACCAAGGGCAGGAGGTGTGTGACCAAGGGCCTGAGGTGTGTGACAAGGGCAGGAGGTGTGTGACCAAGGGCCGGAGGTGTGTGACCAAGGGCAGGAGGTGTGTGACCAAGGACAGGAGGTGTGTGACCAAGGGCTGGAGGTGTGTGACCAAGGGCAGGAGGTGTGTGACCAAGGGCAGGAGGTGTGTGACCAAGGGCTGGAGGTGTGTGACCAAGGGCAGGAGGTGTGTGACCAAGGGCAGGAGGTGTGTGACCAAGGGCAGGAGGTGTGTGACCAAGGGCAGGAGGTGTGTGACCAAGGGCCGGAGGTGAGTGACCAAGGTCAGGAGGTATGTGACCAGAGAAAGGAGGTGTGTGACCAAGGGCCTGAGATGTGTGACCAAGGGCCGGAGGTGTGTGACCAAGGGCCGGAGGAGTGTGACCAAGGGCCGGAGGTGTGTGACCAAAGACAGGAGGTGGGTGACCAAGGGCAGGAGGTGTGTGACCAAGGGCAGAAGGTGTGTGACCAAGGGCAGGAGGTGTGTGACCAAGGGCAGGAGGTGTGTGACCAAGGGCAGGAGGTGTGTGACCAGAGACAGGAGGTGTGTGACCAAGGGCCGGAGGTGTGTGACCAAGGGACGGAGATGTGTGACCAAGGGCCGGAGATGTGTGACCAAGGGCCGGAGGTGTGTGACCAAGGGCCGGAGGTGTGTGACCAAGGGCCAGAGGTGTGTGACCAAAGACAGGAGGTGTGTGACCAAGTGCAGGAGGTGTGTGACCAAGGGCAGGAGGAGTGTGACCAAGGGCAGGAGGTGTGTGACCAAAAACAGGAGGTGTGTGACCAAGGGCAGGAGGTGTGTGACCAAGGGCAGGAGGTGTGTGACCAAGGGCAGGAGGTGTGTGACCAAGGGCAGGAGGTGTGTGACCAAAGACATGAGGTGTGTGACCATAGACAGGAGGTGTGTGACCAAGGGCCGGAGGTGTGTGACCAAGGGCAGGAGGTGTGTGACCAAGGGCCGGAGGTGTGTGACCAAGGGCAGGATTTGTGTGACCAAGAACAGGAGGTGTGTGACCAAGGGCAGGAGGTGTGTGACCAAGGGCAGGAGGTGTGTGACCAAGGGCAGGAGGTGTGTGACCAAGGGCAGGAGGTGTGTGACCAAGGGCCGGAGGTGTGTGACCAAGGGCCGGAGGTGTGTGACCAAGGGCAGGAGGTGTGTGACCAAGGGCAGGAGGTGTGTGACCAAGGGCTGGAGGTGTGTGACCAAGGGCCGGAGATGTGTGATCAAGGGCCGGAGGTGTGTGACCAAGGGCCGGAGGTGTGTGACCAAGGGCCAGAGGTGTGTGACAAAGGGCCGGAGGTGTGTGACCAAAGACAGGAGGTGTGTGACCAAGGGCAGGAGGTGTGTGACCAAGGGCCGGAGGTGTGTGACCAAGGGCCAGAGGTGTGTGACAAAGGGCCAGAGGTGTGTGACCAAAGACAGGAGGTGTGTGACCAAGGGCAGGAGGTGTGTGACCAAGGGCCGGAGGTGTGTGACCAAGCGCTGGAGGTGTGTGACCAAGGGCAGGAGGTGTGTGACCAAGGGCAGGAGGTGTTTGACCAAGGGCAGGAGGTGTGTGACCAAGGGCAGGAGGTGTGTGACCAAGGGCAGGAGGTGTGTGACCAGAGACAGGAGGTGTGTGACCAAAGGCAGGAGGTGTGTGACCAAGGGCCGGAGATGTGTGACCAAGGGCCGGAGGTGTGTGACCAAGGGCAGGAGGTGTGTGACCAAGGGCAGGAGGTGTGTGACCAAGGGCAGGAGGTGTGTGACCAAGGGCAGGAGGTGTGTGACCAGAGACAGGAGGTGTGTGACCAAAGGCAGGAGGTGTGTGACCAAGGGCCGGAGATGTGTGACCAAGGGCCGGAGGTGTGTGACCAAAGACAGGAGCTGTGTGACCAAGGGCAGGAGGTGTGTGACCAAGGGCAGGAGGTGTGTGACCAAGGGCCTGAGGTGTGTGACCAGAGACAGGAGGTGTGGGACCAGAGACAGGAGGTGTGTGACCAGAGACAGGAGGCGTGTGACCAAGGGCAGGAGGTGTGTGACCAAGGGCAGGAGGAGTGTGACCAAGGGCAGGAGGTGTGTGACCAAAGACAGGAGGTGTGTGACCAAGGGCAGGAGGTGTGTGACTAAGGGCCTGAGGTGTGTGACCAGAGACAGGTGGTGTGTGACCAGAGACAGGAGGTGTGTGACCAGAGACAGGAGGTGTGTGACCAAGGGCAGGAGGTGTGTGACCAAGAGCAGGAGGTGTGTGACCAAGGGCAGGAGGTGTGTGACCAGAGACAGGAGGTGTGTGACCAGAGACAGGAGGTGTGTGACCAAGGGCAGGAAGTGTGTGACCAGAGACAGGAGGTGTGTGACCAAGGGCAGGAGGTGTGTGACCAGAGACAGGAGGTGTGTGACCAGAGACAGGAGGTGTGTGACCAAGGGCAGGAGGTGTGTGACCAGAGACAGGAGGTGTGTGACCAGAGACAGGAGGTGTGTGACCAGAGACAGGAGGTGTGTGACCAAGGGCAGGAGGTGTGTGACCAAGGGCAGGAGGTGTGTGACCAAGGGCCGGAGGTGTGTGACCAAGGGTCAGAGGTGTGTGACCAAGAGCAGGAAGTGTGTGACCAGAGACAGGAGGTGTATGACCAAGGGCAGGAAGTGTGTGACCAGAGACAGGAGGTGTGTGACCATGGGCAGGAGGTGTGTGACCAAGGGCAGGAGGTGTGTGACAAGGACAGGAGGTGAGTGACCAAGGGCAGGAAGTGTGTGACCAGAGACAGGAGGTGTGTGACCAGAGACAGGAGGTGTGTGACCAGAGACAGGAGGAAGGAGCAGATAAGATAATAGTACAGGCTGAAAAAAAACCTGAAATGCATTCTTGCTAATGCAAGAAGCCTGACAGATAAAATGGGGGAGCTTGAATTAATAGCTGCAAGGGAGCAGTATGATATCATAGGCATTACTGAAACATGGTGGGATGAAACTCATGACTGGACAGTTAATTTAGAGGGTTATTCCCTTTTTCGGAAGGATCGGCCAAATAGAAGGGGAGGTGGAGTATGTTTATATGTTAAACCGGATCTAAAACCTATTGTAAGGGATGATGTTTATGAAGGGAATGATGAAAATGTAGAGACTTTGTGGATAGAAATTAGCAGTGGAAGTAAAAGTATAAAGAAAATGTTTGTGGGAATATGCTATAAACCACCAAATATCTGTGAGATTGAGGAAGCTAAAATACTTTTGCAAATGGAGAAGGCATCAAAACTGGGTCATGTTTGCATAATGGGGGATTTTAATTATCCAGACATAGACTGGGGCAATGAGATTAGCGTTACAACAAAAGGGAACAGGGTTTTGGGGGTGCTAAAAGACAATTATTGAGGAACCAACCAGGAGAGGGGCAGTTCTGGATTTGGTCATATCAAACAATGTAGAAGTAATACCCAAATGTTCCAGGACTTGAATATTTGTTAACAGTGATCATAACATGGTCTCATTTGAAATAAATTATCAAAAAACAGATTACTTGGGTTCAACAAAGACCTTCAACTTTGGAAAGGCAGATTTTAATAAAATGAGGTCTAATCTAGTAGTAATACAATGGGATGATGTTTTTGCAGGGAAAAATGTAGAAGATAAATGGACAGTCTTTAAAACATTGTTAGAAAAGCACACTTATCAGTGTATACCCTTGGCCTTGGGTAATAAGGGTAGCCAGGTCCCCTGCGGTATTACCTTCTCTCCTGTATATGCGAGCGAGTAGCACTAAGGGTTACGGCCGGTATCGCGTTGTGATTGTTCCGCCGGTTCGCGGAGCAGGGCGCCGCCATTGTTAGGGGCGTTGCGCATGCGCGAGAAGCAGGAGCACTCCAGGACTACAGGGAGCTCGCGTCTGCGCAGTTAAGGTCCAGAAAGCCCGCGAAGGACTAGCCAATAGGGAAGGAGGATCTCTGTTGGCATCCGGAGATATATTCCGCGTGCAGGAACTACGTAGTTAGTTGGGGACTGGAGCGGCAAGGGGTAAGAGGTAGGGTGCTGGAGTCCGTGACTCCGAGCACTAGGCCAGTACTCCCCTAGGCCCCAGACAGCCCTGAGCCACGCTAGCGGAGTGTGATAGGGACCGGCCCGAAGTTAGGGACCTGCCCCTTAGCTATAAGCTAGTAAGGAATCCAGCGGACGCTGCGGTTTTCACCGAGAGGTTTGGGCCTATGCTGGGTCCTAACGGGACCTATAGACTATAAGTGCGGAGGCTCCGTGCGGAGTGACTACAGCCGGTGGACATCAACCGGGTTGCCATTAAGTACAGACGACGGAAGAAGCGGTGATATTATCCACGCTGGAATTCACCTCACCATTGGAGGACATCCAGCGATCCCCTTTGCGGTATAGCAGCACCCGTGGCTGGAGCCCGGGCAGGTAACACCACAACACACGTGCACCAACCAGGCCTACCATTGACATAGTGGCTGCGCAGTCACACACAAATACACATACGCTGGTCTACGTATTGGGAGCGCAAGACGTTGGGTGGGACTCATTGGACTTGAGGGTGGGATTATTGTGTTGAGAACGGTAGCGTCCGCTGAGACGCATAAAGTGTGGACACCCGCCGTGGTGTCCGTTATAGCTAACCTTTGGAGGAAACGCTGAGTTGGGTTACCTTTAGAGATGAACCCCTGTTATTACCTGTTTTACTTCTATGCTTAATGATCAGTAAAGAAGTATTCGTTCTTATATGTTATTGTATGTGTTATTGATTGTCCTGCGAGGAACCACTCCCCCTCTGGTGGGAGCCATCGCAGGTGGAAGCGCTGCATCATTGTAAGTAATATCCATAGTATAATTGCCCCAGGTTCCCCGTGGCGGAGACTCAGCCCTCCTGCGAGCTAACAGGTTATGCACCACACTGAGTAACTGTATATGTTTTCTGCACCCACACAGTATAATCTGCGATTGGGGAGGAGAAAACCCGTTACATTTGGAGGCACTGCTGAGAGACTTAAACCTGGGGTGCCCTATTCAACAAATGTTCTAGAATGTCTACCGTATTCCCGTGCCTGTCGCGCTCAGATGTATATGAGTGGGCTACGAGGCTGGAAGTGCCACCCGCACACACTCTGGCGGTGTGCGGCGTCCCTATAGACATCCCATCTATGGCCATCCGAGTGGCTCTGCGCCAACATTCTCATCTCCGGGGTAAAAACGCCCTAGCCTTGGTGGATCAATGCACAGAGACCAAAGGGCACTATTCAGTGTTAGTGGACCTTGGACAAGATGTAAATGAAGAACAAGGACCATCTAGTGTATGGTTTGACGATCCGGCCGAGTCGAGCTGTGCGGTAGTATACCCCGCACGATCTATCAAGTCAGAACTTGACAGCTCTCACATGAACTTAGAGGAGGCGGATATGTGTGCCTCGTCTTCTACCCCTGAGAGTTATTGCGAGTCTATAGTAGGCACAAAAAACAGGATATTCAGCACTCGTGCTGTATGATGGTGTGGATGATCCCTTTGCAGCATGTACATAAATCGTCTCCCCAGAAACTCTCAAATCTAGGTGAACCCCCCTTAAAAAGGGGGGAGGGCACCCTGAAATACAAGATAATAAAAAATGCACAAATGCGCACCAGGGATTAGTGGAAGGTAATTTATTAAAAATACACACAAACTCTGAGGGGATCCAACCCCAACTCAGAACAGCTGTGCAGCTGGACGGCTAAGTACTACCCAGGAGAACATCTGATGGTGACTAAACCCTAAGCTGCACAGTATACAAATACAGTAAAATTTATATAAAAACACATGAAAGAAAAAAACAAACATGAAAACAACCTATCAACAGATTTGTATAGAAACCGCCATAAGGTTGGGCACTAGCAAGGAGAAACGGACACTCACACTGAGACAGTCAGAGGAACAGCTGAGATACCACACTTCCGGTTTGCAGAGATCCACACTGTGATCTACACGCTTGTTTCTTTCCATCACCATGTGAGTTGATTGGATTTTGCTTGTTTTTATAAATATTCTATGTACAGTCTGCACTATGTCCGGTTCATTTTATTTCTAAGGGGCCGCTGGTTAAAGTGTACCAGATCGCTACAGTGTACCTGACTATCAGTGCGGTTCCTATCCTACCACTTGGCCTCATCCCATGGGTTAAAGAAACCTTTATATGCCTACATACCTCTCACGTTTGTGAGTATTCTGAACACCTAACTAATGCCATTTACCACACAGAATTCACACAATACTGCACCATAAGTTTGTTGTCTTCTTTTATTTTCCACATGATTTGCGCTTCTTGATGATTTTCACCCTTCACTTGTCCACGAGGATTGAAAGAGCAGTCCTGCATCAAGTCACAGCAGCATTTATCACACATGGTTGTATAAGTATCACTGTTTATTTTCTTATTTATGTATAACACTGTGGGTTTATTTGATGTTGATTTAAACCATATACACTGAGCGCCACATTTTGATAAGTTTTATACACATGGTATACCTGGATGACATTATCGTCTTCGGGAGAACCTTAGAGGAACACGAAGAGCGGTTATTCAAGGTAATCGACCGTCTGGGGAACGAAGGGTTGAAATTATCCCTAGACAAATGCCGTTTTTGCCACACATCGGTGACCTACGTGGGACACATAGTGTCCGCCAAGGGGATCGCCACTGATCCTGCCAAGGTAGAAGCCGTAGTAAACTGGCCGCGCCCCGAGAACGTCACAGAGTTGCGGTCCTTCCTAGGCTTCTGCGGGTATTACCGTCGCTTTGTGGAAGGATACTCGAGCAAGGCTAAGCCCCTGAACAACCTATTAAAAATATATCCCTCAGAAACCGGGAAGAAAGCTGTCTCGGCTAGCCAACCATTCGGGGACCAATGGACATCGGAGTGTGAGCGAGCCTTCATGAAATTAAAGGGGTGCCTGACCGAGGCGCCCGTGCTTGCATATGCGGACCCCGAGCAGCCCTACGTCCTGCATGTGGATGCCAGTCTGAATGGACTGGGCGCCGTCCTGCACCAGAAACATCCTGAAGGTCTGCGGCCTGTGGCTTACATCAGTCGTAGCTTGACACCCAGCGAGCAGAGATACCCTGTCCACAAGTTGGAATTCCTGGCTCTCAAGTGGGCTATTACCGAGAAGTTACACGATTACCTGTACGGTGTTGCTTTCGAAGTAAGGACCGATAACAACCCCCTTACTTATGTCAATACCTCCGCCAAACTGGACGCTGCCGGACACCGCTGGTTGGCCGCCTTGAACAGTTATAACTTCTCCATGAAGTACAAGCCAGGACCCCTGAATGTCGGAGCGGACGCCCTTTCCCGAAGACCCGGGCTAAGTGCTATTCCTGACGACGAGGAATGGGAAGAACTGCCTGGGCCTGCAGTGCGGGCCATGTGCAGCATGGCCACTATCATCGACGACCGAGTGGCATTCTCAGAATTAAGAGTAGTCGATTCATTGGGATGTCGTTCGCAGGCTGTCCCCGACGCTTACTGTGATCCCAAAGGGATGAATATCACGCCTGACAAGGTACTACGGTGGAAGGACCTAGTAGATTACCAAGTGCGAGACCCTATTATTGGTATCATCCGGAGAGCCGTAATAAAGGAGAACCCGGCCCTGCTCAAGTGTGCCCCCAAAAACTTGGTAGCCCTACTCATGCGGGAGTGAGATCATTTCAAAATAGACAATTGCTTACTCTACCGGGTGGTACAATACCACAACCACCCGGACAGAAGACAACTAGTCCTCCCTAGGAACCTACAATTTCTGGTGCTAAAGGCTCTACATGATGATCATGGACACCTTGGTACCGACAAGACCTTTGGGCTGGTCCGAGATCGGTTCTTTTGGCCTAAGGCCTCGGTCCCGCTGCGCTCGTTGGCGCGGGCGGCCATGTCGCGAGTTCCCCACCAGCAGGGGAATCCTCGCGAGCCGGTCCCCGTCCCCCCTGGCGGCACAGCTGACTACACGCTGTGGCGCGTCAGCCGCTAGGAGACACAAGAGAATGGTGTTTCCTAGCGTTGACGCGTCACGTGGTGTGGCTGTGAGCCAATGGGGAGGGGAGGGGAGGCTTCGGGAGGAGGAGAGGCTTCGGGGAGCGGGGAGGAGTGTGGAGTGAAAGCAGGTGAGTGCCTGTCTGTGTGTGTGTCTGAGTGCGTGCGTGCCTGTCTGTGTGTGTATGTGTGTGCCTGAGTGCGTGAGTGCCTGCCTCTGTCTGTGTGTGTGTGTGTGTATGAGTGCCTGCGTGTGTGTGTGTGTGTGTGTGTGTATATGTGTGTATGTACGAGTGCCTGCGTGTGTGTGTGTTTAAACTTTACCTTCAGCAGCTCCAGCTCCAGCCCGAGTCCGTGGAGGGAGGGGGGGGGGGGGGAGAGTAGCGGGTCCCTCCGCTCAAGCCACGCCCCCCCTCCCTGTCAAACCTCCCACTCCCGCCCACCTCCCGCTCCCTACAGACCGCATATCGCGGTCTGTGTATCTCAGCGCACCGCCTGTATGCAGTGCGGGTGCGCTGACTCTGGGAGCGGGGCCTTAGCCTGAAATGAGAGAGGCTGTTGAGCGTCATTGTCGCCGATGCACCCGGTGTGTACACCGAAAAACCCTGCCCACCCGAGCGGCCCCCATGGGTCATCTGCAGAGTTCGGGGCCCATGGACCTGGTGTGTATGGCCTTCCTGTGTATTGAACCGGATAGCCGGGGGATATGCAATGTGCTGGTTATCACCGACCACTACACGCGTTATGCTCAAGCTTTCCCTACTAAAGACCAAAAAGCCATCACCGTGGCAAAGATATTATGGGAAAAATACTTTGTGCATTACGGCCTTCCCAACCGCCTCCACTCTGACCAAGGGCGGGACTTCGAGAGTACCTTGATCAGGGAACTGCTACGAATGTTGAACATTGCCAAATCTCGAACGACCCCATATCACCCTGAAGGAGATGCCCTACCAGAGCGGTTTAATCGGACATTGTTAGATATGCTAGGAACCCTACAGAGCACCCAGAAATCAGAATGGAGTCGACATGTAGAAACCTTGGTGCGTGCGTATAATTGTACCCGACACGAGTCAACCGGGTTCTCCCCGTACTTCCTGATGTTTGGGAGAGAAGCCCGCTTACCAGTGGATGTGCGTCTTAGAATCTCCACGGATGGGATACATAATGCTACCCATTTTAAATATGTGCAACGACTCAAAGACAGCTTGCAACAGGCATATCGGCAGGCAGAGAAATCCACCGCTAAGCTCAATGCTGATAATAAGAGGCGATATGACCATAAAGTCCGATATCGGGAACTTCGGCCAGGAGATGCTGTGTTGCTTCGGAACTTAGGCGTCCCAGGAAAACATAAGCTGGCCGACCGTTGGAGAGATGGAGTGTATGAGATAGAATCCCAAATGCCTGGCCTCCCGGTCTATCGTATCAAAGACACTAACGGCCGGGTAAAGGTATGGCACCGCAATCATCTTCTTCCCATTCCGCAAGTGGAAGATGAAGAGATTGAGATATTGGCCACACCGCTCAACGGTGAGCCCGATTTACCAGAGCAGGGTCAAGAGACTGTCCATAATGAGACCCCCTTTGACACTACGGAAGACCCATTGGAAGGACCCTCTCAAAGGGACCACTCCACAGAAGGGGCATCTCCCGGAGGAGCTACGGGTAAAGGGCCCTGTAGGCCACTGAGGTGGCACCAACAGGCCAGCCTTTGGATCCACAGAGCCCGAGCTTTGTTCCTAACAGAGACTATTCAGAGACATTTCTCCCCTCAAGGGAAGAGGCTGAGCCTCAGGACTGTGCTTATTACTCCCCAGAGGGAGTTGCTGAAGAACAGCTCAGACGGGGCCAAAGAAACAGGTACCCTCCAACGCGTGTAGCCTATGATCAGATGGGGGCACCCCATTATGAGACTCAGCAGTGTTCTCGGAGCAAGATCCAATCTGTGATTGTGATGCTCACAGAGTTCTGTAACATTGTATAGAATCATGCATGTGCTAAGTTATGTCTCCAATGCATTTTTCATTATATAAATGCTGTATATAGTTATGATATTGGTGTCCCAAGCGAGGTCGTTGGGGTTTTTTCCGGGGGGAGGATGTAGCCAGGTCCCCTGCGGTATTACCTTCTCTCCTGTATATGCGAGCGAGTAGCACTAAGGGTTGCGGCCGGTATCGCGTTGTGATGGTTCCGCCGGATCGCGGAGCAGGGCGCCGCCATTGTTAGTGGCGTTGCGCATGCGCGAGAAGCAGGAGCACTCCAGGACTACAGGGAGCTCGTGTCTGCGCAGTTAAGGTCCAGAAAGCCCGCGAAGGACTAGCCAATAGGGAAGGAGGATCTCTGTTGGCATCCGGAGATATATTCCGCGCGCAGGAACTACGTAGTTAGTTGGGGACTGGAGCGGCAAGGGGTAAGAGGTAGGGTGCTGGAGTCCGTGACTCCGAGCACTAGGCCAGTACTCCCCTAGGCCCCAGACAGCCCTGAGCCACGCTAGCGGAGTGTGATAGGGACCGGCCCGAAGTTAGGGACCTGCCCCTTAGCTATAAGCTAGTAAGGAATCCAGCGGACGCTGCGGTTTTCACCGAGAGGTTTGGGCCTATGCTGGGTCCTAACGGGACCTATAGACTATAAGTGCGGAGGCTCCGTGCGGAGTGACTACAGCCGGTGGACATCAACCGGGTTGCCATTAAGTACAGACGACGGAAGAAGCGGTGATATTATCCACGCTGGAATTCACCTCACCATTGGAGGACATCCAGCGATCCCCTTTGCGGTATAGCAGCACCCGTGGCTGGAGCCCGGGCAGGTAACACCACAACACACGTGCACCAACCAGGCCTACCATTGACATAGTGGCTGCGCAGTCACACACAAATACACATACGCTGGTCTACGTATTGGGAGCGCAAGACGTTGGGTGGGACTCATTGGACTTGAGGGTGGGATTATTGTGATGAGAACGGTAGCGTCCGCTGAGACGCATAAAGTGTGGACACCCGCCGTGGTGTCCGTTATAGCTAACCTTTGGAGGAAACGCTGAGTTGGGTTACCTTTAGAGAGGAACCCCTGTTATTACTTGTTTTACTTCTATGCTTAATGATCAGTAAAGAAGTATTCGTTCTTATATGTTATTGTATGTGTTATTGATTGTCCTGCGAGGAACCACTCCCCCTCTGGTGGGAGCCATCGCAGGTGGAGGCGCTGCATCATTGTAAGTAATATCCATAGTATAATTGCCCCAGGTTCCCCGTGGCGGAGACTCAGCCCTCCTGCGAGCTAACAGGTTATGCACCACACTGAGTATCATTACATGTTCCTGCACCCACACCGTATAAATCTGCGATTGGGGGGGGGGGAAACCCGTTACATAAGTATAAAAGAAATAAGTCAAAACCAAAGTGGCTAAATAAACAGGTAGGGGAGGAAATGGACAAGAAGAGGAAGGTGTTTAGATTCTTTAAGTCAGAAGTGACAGAGACATCGTATCAGAATTATAAGGAATGTAACAAAAATTGCAAAAGGGAAATCAAATTAGCAAAAAGGGATAATGAAAAAAGGATTGCAATAGAAAGTAAGGTCAACCCTAAAAAGTTATTTAAGTACCTTAATAACAAAAAAATGAGAAAAGAAAATATAGGACCCTTTCAGTGTGAGATGGGTAGGCAGATTATTGGAGATAAGGAAAAAGCAGAGGTATTAAACAAATTCTTTGTCTCTGTGTTTACCAGGGAAGAATCAAGTTCAATAGTAGTGCCGCAGGAGGAAGCCACAACCTCCATATTAATGAACAATTGGTTAACTGAGGAAGAAGTTCATAAGCGACTTGAAAAAATTAAAGTTAATAAGGCACCTGGCCCCGATGGCATACATCCAAGAGTTCTCAAGGAGTTAAGCTCAGTAATAGCAAAACCATTATATTTAATATTCAAGTACTCCATTTCCACAGGCTCAGTACCACAAGATTGGCGTAAAGCAGATGTGGTGCCTATATTTAAAAAGGGAGCTAGATCACACCCGGGGAATTACAGACCTGTAAGCCTGACTTCAATAGTAGGGAAACTACTTGAAGGTTTAATACGGGATAATATTCAGGAATACCTAATGGAAAATAAAATTATTAGTAATAGTCAGCATGGATTTATGAAGGATAGATCTTGCCAAACTAACCTTATTTGTTTCTTTGAGGAGGTAAGTAGGAATTTAGACCAGGGTAATGCTTTTGATGTGGTCTACTTAGATTTTGCAAAGGCTTTTGATACGGTTTCACACAAGAGGTTGGTGTACAAAATAAAGAAAGTTGGACTCAGTAATAATATATGCACCTGGATTGAAAACTGGTTAAAGGACAGACAACAGAGGGTTGTCATAAATGGAACTTTTTCAGGTTGGGCTAAAGTCGTGAGTGGAGTACCTCAGGGATCGGTACTGGGACCCCTGCTTTTTAACTTGTTTATTATTGACCTTGAGGTTGGGATCGAGAGCAAAGTCTCCATCTTTGCTGATGATACTAAATTGTGTAAGGTAATAGAATCAGAGCAGGATGTAATTTCTCTTCAGAAGGACTTGGAGAGACTGGAAATGTGGGCAGGTAAATGGCAGATGAGGTTTAATACAGATAAATGTAAGGTTATGCATTTGGGATGCAAGAATAAAAAGGCGACTTACAAATTAAATGGAGATATATTGGGGGAATCCTTGATGGAGAAGGATTTAGGAGTGCTTGTAGACAGCAGGCTTAGCAATAGTGCCCAATGTCATGCAGTAGCTGCAAAGGCAAACAAGATCTTATCTTGCATCAAACGGGCAATGGATGGAAGGGAAGTAAACATAATTATGCCCCTTTACAAAGCATTAGTAAGACCACACCTTGAATATGGAGTACAATTTTGGGCACCAATCCTAAGAAAAGACATTATGGAACTAGAGAGAGTGCAGAGAAGAGCCACCAAATTAATAAAGGGGATGGACATTCTAACTTATGAGGAGAGGCTAGCTAAATTAGATTTATTTACATTAGAAAAGAGGCGTCTAAGAGGGGATATGATAACTATATACAAATATATTCAGGGACAATACAAGGAGCTTTCAAAAGAACTATTCATCCCACGGGCAGTACAAAGGACTCGGGCCATCCCTTAAGGTTGGAGGAAAGGAAATTTCACCAGCAACAAAGGAAAGGGTTCTTTACAGTAAGGGCAGTTAAAATGTGGAATTCATTACCCATGGAGACTGTGATGGCAGATACAATAGATTTGTTCAAAAAATGGTTGGATATCTTTTTAGATGGGAAAGGTATACAGGGATATACCAAATAAGTATACATGGGAAGGATGTTGATCCAGGGATTAAACCGATTGCCAATTCTTGGAGTCAGGAAGGAATACATTTTTCCCCTTAATGGGTTTTTTTGTTTGCCTTCCTCTGGATCAATAAGTATAGATATAGGATAAAGTATCTGTTGTCTAAATTTAGCATAGGTTGAACTTGATGGACGGAAGTCTTTTTTCAACCTCATCTACTATGTAACTATGTAACTATATGTGTGACCAAGGGCAGGAGGTGTGTGACCAAACACAGGAGGTGTGTGACCAAGGGCAGGAGGTGTGTGACCAAGGGCAGGAGGTGTGTGACCAAACACAGGAGGTGTGTGACCAAGGGCAGGAGGTGTGTGACCAAGGGCAGGAAGTGTGTGACCAGAGACAGGAGGTGTGTGATCAAGGGCAGGAGGTGTGTGACCAGAGACAGGAGGTGTGTGACCAGAGATAGGAGGTGTGTGACCAAGGGCAGGAGGTGTGTGATCAAGGGCAGGAGGTGTGTGACCAGAGACAGGAGGTGTGTGACCAGAGACAGGAGGTGTGTGACCAAGGGCAGGAGGTGTGTGACCAAGGGCAGGAGGTGTGTGACCAGAGACAGGAGGTGTGTGACCAAAGGCAGGATCAGATGGCGTGGGGGGGAAGGAAGGCGGTGGAAGGGTGATGAGAGAGTTGGGAAGGGTGAGGGAAGAGAGGAGAAGTAGTTAGGGGGGAAGGGCGGGAGGGGAGAGGGGAAGGGGGGATGGAGGAAAGGGAGGGGGGAAAGGGAGGGGAGAGGTGGAAGTGGGGAGGGAAAGGGAGAGGGGGAAGTGAGGGAAGAGGAGAGAAGAGGAGGGATAGAAAGAAAGGGGGAGGGGTAGAAAAAAAGGGGGAGGAGTGCCAATGTTAGGAAAAAGTTGGGTCCCACCATGTATGTGCACGGTCTCACTAGTCCGCGGCTTTCACTCACGTCTGGGATCCCTCTGCCTGCTGCACACGTCACATGCGTCACTGCACGCGTGCAGCAAGCAGAGGGATCCCAGACGCCAGTGAGAGCCGCAGACTAGAGAGACCGTGCACTTGTGCACATACACGCCGGGAAGCTGTTTCGGGAGGAGGGTTGGAGTGCCGGGAAGCTGTTTCGGGAGGAGGGTTGGAGTGCGCCCAGAGTCACTGCGTGCTTTTTTTCCAGCGGGGAAAGCGCGAGTTGTCCCTTTCCCCTCTGTGTTGTCGGTTATATAAGTAAAACGTTAATGCACTATATATTTTTTCATTTGTGTCTTCTTCTCCATATGAGGTCCACAAGGGGTCCCTGAACCCAGAGGATTCCAGTCCATGGAGAACAGTATAAGTGTGATCAGTGGTTGAATTTATTCACTGGACATCTTGCACTTTTATTGCACTGTTGATTTCAATTTGCGCCATGAACACCTGATGGTCTAGAAGAAGAAAGACGCTGATTTGGAACTGGAAACCTGATTCCTGATTATTATATCGCGAAGAGACTTTCCTAACATATTGGTGGAGAATGCAAACTCGGACTAACAGCTAAAGGGGAGAAGGGGAGAGTTATCGTGTCTCCCAAAACCAGAGGGGGTTTCCATAAACCTTATCCCAGGCTGTCAACCTTGTCCCTGCCGACCCGGAATGGAAAGACTTCAAGGATATTGGTTTCCGTTCAGGAGGAAAAATGTGGTTAACTGTGAGGATAAAGAGAGGACGTCCATTATTGCAAGAAGTATTAAGCCCGGAGAACAGAGACGTGGTCAGCACCCAAGGTCGCCGGTTACTTCATATTTGACGGGCCCAGAAGGCTAAGGCCCCGCTGCACGGCGGTGCGTGCAATTCACTGCACCGCGATTTGCGGTCTGCAGTGAAATTTTTCCGGCGCGGGGGCGTGGCCAAAACGGGTGGGGGAGCGCGGCCATGACGTGAGGGGGCGGGACCACAGACACACAGCGCAGCACTGCAGACAGCCCCACAGGCACTCACACACAGGCACTCACACACACACCGGCACTCACACACACACCGGCACTCACACACACACCGGCACTCACACACACACCGGCACTCACACACACACACAGGCACTCACACACACACAGGCACTCACACACACACAGGCACTCACACACACACAGGCACTCACACACACACCGGCACTCAAACACACACACGGACTCACACACACAGGCACTCACACACACACCGGCACTCACACACACACCGGCACTCACACACACACAGGCACTCACACACACACAGGCACTCACACACAAATACACACAGGGGAAATCGGACCGGTGGGGGGGTGAAATCGGAGGGGATCGGAGCTGGTGGGCAATCGGAAGGGGGGATCGGAGCAGGGGGGGGGGAATTGGATTGGCTGCTGGGATCCAATCCGTGATTGGTTCCCTTGCGTGTCACGTGAGGCGGCACTCGCCGAAACCACAAGCTCCTTGTAGCTCCGGCTGGCTGACGCGTCACAGCACACAGTCAGCCACGCCGGAAGGAGCCAGCGGAGACATTCAGACCGGAGGTAAGGAGCTGGTGGCCCGTGACCGCGCGCGCCGCCGGCCGCAGCGGGACCAAAGCCTAAGGCGGGTGTCTCTCAAGCAAGGATACATTAAAAAAAGGGGTGATATAGAGGAATGCACGCACCTCCACTTCTGACCCTTTGTATGTTATTTGTTACGTACATATTGAAAGAAGGTCGTCACGATCATCAAATGTAAAGTTTTTTTAAGTCCAAATATTGATTATCATTTAAAAATGGACTGGCTTAAAAAGAGAAAAGCCTCCACATATTCAGTGGGTACCAACATCTCGGGGGTAATCCTTTGAATATTTGGGGTGGTTTTATGTTGTTTGTCCCAGGTGGGATGGAAGAAGTAGAAGAGAGGAAGTTTGAAATGTTTAAAGATAAATGACAGTCTCCGTTTCTGAACAAAATAGTTTGATACACGCGGAAGAAATAATAATTAAATGTGAAATTGACCTAAATTGTAAGCAATGTTCAGTGTTAGGCTGCGCTTATAGTGCCGGCGACGCGACAAAACAAATGTATTGCTGCCGTCGCGTGCGCTTATAGTAAGCGCGACGCAAAGGAGCGACACGAATTCTTGAAGCCGGCCAAATTAGATTTTTCAAAGACCTGGTCGCCCGTAACTTCGCCGGAAAGCGAAATACAACTTTTGCTAGCGGCGACGGCAACGGGTGACGTCATCCGTCGCGCGCACTACTGTATACGCGTGGCCTACGGGTTGAAAAATCAGTATTGCAAAATTCCTAGAAATGTGTCAGGAAAATATGTTAAATTGTATGTTTTGTGGAAAGAGAAGCAGGAGAAGAGATTAGCAGAAATATAGCGGGATTGCAGTGACAATCATGGTTAGGGATTGATGCTGAACGAACAATCAATTCAGCGCTCTGACTCTTGCAGTAGTCTGCACTTTACTGCAGCGCCAGCCCGCGCCTTTCTCACTGAAAGTTACACAGAAGGAGTGGCATGCCTGTGAAGTAGAGAAGTTAAAGATTAACCTAGATAGAACAGTTATCTAGGATTCTAAAGTTGTTTTCAATTAGTTTTAAAGAAATTAATGCATATTATGAAAGTATTCAGATTAGTTATAATTATAAGAATGAAAAAGGGAAATTGTTATTAAATTACATTTTGCAGGGATAAGATTCAAATTGTTTTTTTGTTTTTCTCACCAAGAATGTAGAGAAATACTATTGTTTAGTGAAGATTTTGGTATCAATGACAAGATCTAATTTGTAGGATCATATGTAATTGTTTGGCTACAAAATTAAAAGTTTATAATTTCTGGTTGTCTAAATAATTCTGTGTTCCAAGCTAAGAAAGAAAAATGTTTTTTTTTTTTTTTATTTGTTTTAGAAAGATTATGGTAAATAGTTTAAGGAGTAATTATAATATGTAGTGGAGTGAAATGTTTTTATGTCACTCTAACATTTAAACTTTTTTGTTTTTTTGATGAGTTCAATTTTTCATAGACAATTGGCAAATGTCCAAATTTGATGTCAAGGTTTTATGTTGTCATACTATTAAAAAATAGTGATACTGAGTAAAGTAAGATTACAGAATCACTGTAGAAGTTTAAAATTACCATACAGTTTTTTTAGGTAATTATTATTTGTTTGAAGGATTTTGACATTATTTTATTTTAATGACACCAGTAAAAAGATGACAGTGTAAATGTATTAAAAAGTTAATGGCATTGTATTGTTGCAGTATAGAGGTGATTGATTGATATATATATATATATATATATATATATATAGAACACACAAATGAAAAGGACAAAGACAACCCCCTTGTTAGCACTCTAAATTACACCTAAAGAAAATCTACTAATAAAGATTATATTGCAAGAACCAGATGCACTGCAGAGTCAGAAAAATGAACAAGATTTTATTGGAATAACAGCAAGACACACTAACTTAAAAACATGAATATACTAAAGACAGCCTAACAAAATATATGTATCAAAAATATATTAGATAAAAGGGACTGTTGATCTAGTGAATTGATTTCTATTTTACCTCAAAAAAACTAAAATGTGTCTAAATGAATATAAATTGTAACACAGAAGTAGTTTAATATAACCCTTAAAGGTAATACAAAATATTATAAATCCCTACTGGCATGAATGCCTAATAGAGAGATATGATGGATTGTGGCATGGAGGAAAAGTATATGATCAATGACCCAGTATACAGCCAGGAAAAATAATATATTACCAAAAATAAAGGGGGAAGAAAAAAGCAAACAGGGAAAAAAATGATATAAAAATAATAATCATACCCTGCCTAGCAATTCCTCCAAAAAAAGGAAAACAATGAGAACTGATGCAGCAAACAAAAAATTATACCTATTAATGACATGCTAACAAACAGAGTCATACAAATGGAAAATACAGCAGTGCATAGCACTGCAAGGACAAGTAATACCCAGACAGCAAAGAGAGTTAATACTCAGCTGTAGCAGGGTTGCGTGAGGCATGTGTCCATCAGATTGTAGAAGGTTTGTTCCAATGTTTGTGCATAGCAAAAATAAAGAGAATCAAAAAATGCTGCAACAGATCCTTCACAAGTCCATCCAAATAAAGATTACATGGGGCCTGTCAGAGAGTAAACACTCAACGCGTTTCACCCGTCGGTGGGCTTCTTCCCGGAGTGGTAAAATTTAAAGTGCAGGCGAGCAGTGTTATATAGGAGGAGAAGTAATCAGTTGCAGCATTGTCAGTATTTCTTTATCCAATAGAAGATGCTGGCCAAGTTCAATTGCATCACACACACCAGTGCAAGTAATAATGTAATTACTTAAGGTAACAACAGGTTAAATAGGTTGAACCTATATATTGGCAGTGGTGCGCATGTGCTTATCAACTTTGCTAACAGCAGCCAGTGTCACCATAAAAAAGCATATAGGTAGCCTAGATCACAGGCAATAAGAGATAAAAAATCCCTTAGAAACTAGTAAGGCTGCTATAAACATATTAATCATCTGAACTTGATCACTGTCATTTCATTATGCACAAGATCGTAGACAGAAGGCAGCAGTCATATTTCAGAAAGTACTTGTACTGCTGCAGAGTCCTAAGTTGTATACATCGCTACTCATCACAGTCTTAATTGTATCAGCAATACATTACTTCTAATATTGGCTTAACAGCTTCTAAAGACATATATAGACTTATATCAATTATTGCATAACACTGCATCTGGATAGGCGAGGATCCCATCACAGTGATGACTCTGAAGCAGAAGTTGTGCAAGATCAGACGTCAGTAAGATATTTATCTGATGACGTCATCGCCAATCACATCAAGAACTGGCGTGGATGCAGGTATCAATTCATATATCAGTGCACTGACAAGAAAAGGACATGCATGTTAGTAGAATAGAGTTGCATTAAATTTAAAGCTATTATAAAGCAAATCGCTAAATTGATGAAATGAATAAAAGAGTAGATGATCACATTATATCATTAAAAATAAATCAATGATTTAAAAATATAAATAGTAAAACAGAGAGGAAAATGATGCGTAATTATGTAAGTTAAATTTGGGAGGTTGAGGGCATGCTTCTTCACTAATTTCCAACGATTCATTGGTCCTGCAAGATTTCATATGTATACAGTTTCAAAAATTAGCTACAGAATTAATTGTAAGACCAAGGGTGTGATATACTGTTTAACTTGTCCCTGTGACCTCAAATATATTGGCATGACTACATGTGAAGTCCGCTTCAGGGTCCTGGAACATACAAGAAATATCAAAACCGCAAAACGGGACTTGGACTCATTTAAAAAGATAACATCTGTAGCCAGACATTTCCTACAATACCATTCGTCTGACAGTACGTGCTTGACAGCATTTGCCTTTGACAAAGTGGCCCTAGGCATTAGAGGTGGGGATTTGGAGAAAGCACTCCTTAAAAAGGAATGCCGCTGGATCGTTCTCCTAAACACTATGCAACCTATGGGACTTAACGACTCCTTAGGGTTTGCTATGTTTCTGTAGCTAATTTTTGAAACTGTATACAGTACATATGAAATCTTGCAGGACCAATGAATCGTTGGAAATTAGTGAAGAAGCATGCCCTCAACCTCCCAAATTTAAATTACATAATTATGCATCATTTTCCTCTCTGTTTTACTATTTATATTTTTAAATCATTGATTTATTTTTAATGATATAATGTGATCATCTACTCTTTTATTCATTTCATCAATTTTGCGATTTGCTTTATAATAGCTTTAAATTTAATGCAACTCTATTCTACTAACATGCATGTCCTATTCTTGTCAGTGCACTGATATATGAATTGATACCTGCATCCACGCCAGTTCTTGATGTGATTGGCGATGACGTCATCAGATAAATATCTTACTGACGTCTGATCTTGCACAACTTCTGCTTCAGAGTCATCACTGTGATGGGATCCTCGCCTATCCAGATGCAGTGTTATGCAATAATTGATATAAGTCTATATATGTCTTTAGAAGCTGTTAAGCCAATATTAGAAGTACTGCACCGACACACTTTATTCGAGCAAATACCCAGTATGTACCTGGCAGATACCTGGAATGCGCCGCTCCTAACCTCTGACAAGCCCCGTTGCGTTTGCCTTCCCAGCCTGGGTTCATGCCTGGCTGACGGGCGGCTGATCTGTTAAATGATAATGATTAGGATTTAATAGGCTGCAATGCTTCGCGTGTCTACCAGATGGCATAAATTCATGAATTGTAATGCAGTATATATATATATACTGTGCAGTATTGCAGCCAGCGGGAATAAAATGCTTCAATCCCTGCCTGGAAAATACCTCAATGCACTCGGGCAGAAAACAGTCACAAACCTCAATACACCCGGGTATACCCGAATTCGTGGGACTAGCCGAGCTCGAATAAAGTGTGTCGCCAGTGATATGTATTGCTGATACAATTAAGACTGTGATGAGTAGCGATGTATACAACTTAGGACTCTGCAGCAGTACAAGTACTTTCTGAAATATGACTGCTGTTTTTTGCCCATGATCTTGTGCATAACGAAATGACAGAGATCAAATCCAGATGATCAACATGTCTATAGCAGCCCTACAAGTTTCTAAGGGATTTTTTTATCTCATATTCCCTGTGATCTAGGCTACTTATATGCTTTATTACTGTGACTATGGCTGTTGTTAGCAAAGTTGATAAGTACATGCGCACTGTGATGGGATCCTCGCCTATCCAGATGCAGTGCTATGCAATAATTGATATAAGTCTATATATGTCTTTAGAAGCTGTTAAGCCAATATTAGAAGTAATGTATTGCTGATACAATTAAGACTGTGATGAGTAGCGATGTATACAACTTAGGACTCTGCAGCAGTACAAGTACTTTCTGAAATATGACTGCTGCCTTCTGTCTACGATCTTGTGCATAATGAAATGACAGTGATCAAGTTCAGATGATTAATATGTTTATAGCAGCCTTACAAGTTTCTAAGGGATCTTTTATCTCTTATTGCCTGTGATCTAGGCTACCTATATGCTTTTTTATGGTGACACTGGCTGCTGTTAGCAAAGTTGATAAGCACATGCGCACCACTGCTAATATATAGGTTCAACCTATTTAACCTGTTGTTACCTTAAGTAATTACATTATTACTTGCACTGGTGTGTGTGATGCAATTGAACTTGGCCAGCATCTTCTATTGGATAAGGAAATACAGAAAATGCTGCAACTGATTACTTCTCCTCCTATATAACACTGCTCGCCTGCACTTTAAATGTTACCACTCCGGGAAGAAGCCCACCGACGGGTGAAACGCGTTGAGTGTTTACTCTCTGACAGCCCCCATGTAATCTTTATTTGGATGGACTTGTGAAGGATCTGTTGCAGCATTTTTTGATTCTCTTTATTTCTGCTATGCACAAACATTGGAACAAACCTTCTACAATCTGATGGACACATGCCTCACGCAACCCTGCTACAGCTGAGTATTAACTCTCTTTGCTGTCTGGGCATTACTTGTCCTTGCAGTGCTATGCACTGCTGTATTTTCCATTTGTATGACTCTGTTTGTTAGCATGTCATTAATAGGTATAATTTTTTGTTTGCTGCATCAGTTCTCATTGTTTTCCTTTTTTGGGGGGAATTGCTAGGCAGGGTATGATTATTATTTTTATATAATTTTTTTCCCTGTTTGCTTTTTTCTTCCCCCTTTATTTTTGGTAATATATTATTTTTCCTGGCTGTATACTGGGTCATTGATCATATACTTTTCCTCCATGCCACAATCCATCATATCTCTCTATTAGGCATTCATGCCAGTAGGGATTTATAATATTTTGTATTACCTTTAAGGGTTATATTAAACTACTTCTGTGTTACAATTTATATTCATTTAGACACATTTTAGTTTTTTTGAGGTAAAATAGAAATCAATTCACTAGATCAACAGTCCCTTTTATCTAATATATTTTTGATACATATATTTTGTTAGGCTGTCTTTAGTATATTCATGTTTTTAAGTTAGTGTGTCTTGCTGTTATTCCAATAAAATCTTGTTCATTTTTCTGACTCTGCAGTGCATCTGGTTCTTGCAATATAATCTTTATTAGTAGATTTGCTTTAGGTGTAATTTAGAGTGCTAACAAGGGGGTTGTCTTTGTCCTTTTCATTTGTGTGTTCTATATAGTTGTTATTATCCCCTAGCACCAACAAGCTCTATAATTTTTCTAACTGATTTAATTTGGGGTTTATATTTTATTTTACCCCTATAGTCAGTATTAATCTGGGGGCATGATTTAACCTTTAATATTAGGTGTTGAGCAACTTCCTTTTTTGTGTGTTTTATATATATATATATATATATATATATATATATATATATATATATATATATATATATATATATTGTACTGAGATGCTGGAGATGGATCAGGGTTCTTTTTAAAATGGAGTCTAAATAGAAATACTCAATGTTTTTTCTCAATAAAAATAAAAAGTGGAGAATGGTAGTTTAACAAGAGTGATAAGTAGAAAGATTGTGCAAAAAGACAGGTTCTTTGAATTGATAGCTGTCCAAGGCCAGGATACTACCAGAATAAGTGAATTTGTTTTTGTGTTCAAAGGTTTATATGGAAGGAATAGTTCATAAAAAATAAAGTTATTTTGACATAAATAAATAGTTAATAACGAATAAATTCATTTTTATTTTTGTTTTATAGGGAAGATTTTAGAGATCAGGAGAAGGATCTCAGCTTCAAGTAGAATGAATGGTAAATATTGGGACACAGTGTAGATGTTTTGGTGGTAACACTGTTATTAGTCCTTTTACTGGAAGACCTATGATAATGGAAGCTGAGAGGGAACATGGTAAACCCTGTTATTTTAAGTATCAAAGTTATTCCTGGGATGCTAAGGCCTCGGGCATGAGCGCTGACCTGGGCATGAGCGCTGACCCGGGCATGAGCGCTGACCCGGGCATGAGCGCTGACCCGGGCATGAGCGCTGACCCGGGCATGAGCGCTGACCCGTGCATGAGCGCTGACCCGGGCATGAGCGCTGACCCGGGCATGAGCGCTGACCCGGGCATGAGCGCTGACCCGTGCTGAGGCGCGCTGCTGCTCAGCAGTGAGCCCCTGCAGCCGCAATGAGAGCGGCTTTAGCAGGGGCTCGCGCACGCTTCCGCACGCCTGCGGAAGCGTGTGTCTTAACAAATCTTTTGTTTCTGAGCTCGCCGGAGCGCAGGGCCGGTCACGTGAGCGGTTCGCCCACGAAGGGCGAACCAGCTCTGTGACGTCACAGCCCCCCCCCCCCCCGACGGCGCGCGGTCTAAGGCCAGGGAAAGCCCCCGCTTTCCCTCAGCCTCCGCGCGCCTCCGCACGGCTGCAGTCCTATGGACTCAGCCTAAAGGTCGAGTTAAAGGGAAATGATTTGATTCATGGTTTCTAGGGTATGATGAGAATTGGAAAGTGTAACATGACAAGTATAGCAAATGCTCTAAGTGCATTAGCGAAGGATACAGGCGAAGTTTATGTATCACAGTGCAACAGCATATCTATCGATGTTAATGGGAACCATTCTGTTACAGGCATTGCTGATTCATACAAGATATTTTTTACAATGAGAGGATTGGATTTGGGACTATGTTAAATTATGGAAAATGTAATAGCTAGGTTGTGTTAATAGGGACATTTCTAATTGACACTTTGTTTTTTTCCACTACAAAACCTACATAAAGTCATAGATATGGGTCTGAGTTCTAATGACAGATTACTCACGATATTCCGATAAGTGTAAAAATAGTAGGGAATGAGACACAGCCGCTATTTAAATGACGTGTGATATTGCATGGAATTATTTTATGGGCGATGTCACCGTACATAGTGCAAATTGTTCAGTTACCATAAATCTGCCTCGAGAAAACTACTGTACCAAGAGATCTGTTATTGTATTGTATGTCTTTATTTATATAGCGCCATTAATGTACATAGCACTTCAACGTAGTAATACACGTGGTAATCATATAAATAACAAATAATATATATATATATATCATATATGTATAAGATATACCCGGCGTTGCCCGGGAGTACATTTTCCCGCTCCCCCTCTGTCTCCGCTCCCCTCCTCCATTCCCCCCCCCATTCCCAGCTCGGTCCCCCACCCCCGTTAAGCTCCGTTCCCCTCCCGCACCGGAAAGCACTCTCACCCCCCTACACTTCACAGCACTCTCCCCCCCTGCACCCCCATCACTCACCCCTCTGTACCCCACATCACTATCCCCCCTACACCCCACATCACTCTCCCCCCCTGCACCCCACATCACTCTCCCCCCATGCACCCCACATCACTCTTCCCCCCCCTGCACCACACATCACTCTCCCCCCTGCACCCCACATCACTCTCCCCCCCCTGCACCCCACAGCACTCTCCCCTCCTGCACCCCACATCACTCTCCCCCCTGCACCCCACATCACTCTCCCCCCCTGCACCCCACATCACTCTTCCCCTCCCTGCACCCCACATCACTCTCCCCCCTGCACCCCACATCACTATCCCCCCCTGCACCCCACATCACTCTCCCCCCTGCACCCCACATCACTCTCCCCCCCTGCACCCCACATCACTTCCCCCCTGCACCCCACATCACTCTCCCCCCCCGTGGGCCTCATCACTCTTCCCCCCCTGCGGCCCTCATCACTCTCCCCCCCTGCGGCCCTCATCATTCTCCCCCCCCCACTGCATCCCCCCCCCACGTCCCAGGCGTTTGTTTCCCCCCCCCCTGTCCCCGGTACTTGTCCCCCCCAGTAGTGTTTCCCCCCCCCCTCCCAGGCACTCCCGGCGTTCCCCGCTGTGGGGGCGTGTGGTCAGTAGGAGAAGCGGCGGCCGCTCCTCCCCCCCCTCCCCGGCACACCCGGCGGTCCCCGCTGAGGGGAGAGGCGGCGGGGTGTTGAGGTGAGGGGCGGGTGGTGTGTAGCGTGTGCAGGGAGGGCGGGTGGAGGTGAGGAGCTGCGGGCGGGTGTTCAGGCGGCAGGGTGTTCAGGTGAGGAGCGGCGGCGGTGGGGCGGGTGGTGCGTGTCAGCGGCGGGGCGTTGAATTGAGGAGCGGCGGTTAAGGCGAGGCGGCGGCGGGCGTTGAGGTCAGGCAGCGGGCGGGTTGTGAGGCGGTGGGGCATTGTGGTGATGAGCTGCGGGTGGGTGCTGTGTGTCAGGCGGCGGCTGGGTCTAGCGTGTGAGGAGAGGGCGTGTTGAGGTGAGGAGCTGCAGGCGGGTGCTGTGTGTCAGGTGGTGGGGCCGGTGGAGGTGAGGAGTGGCGGATGGAGGGTGTGAGCGGCGGGTGGGGTGGATGGTACCTGGCGGTCTTGCTACGGTGGGTTTGCACTGGGTTTAGGGAGTTCGCTGCACGGCGTGTGTCTCTCGGGCAGAGGGGCAGGCGGTGTGAGGAGGCTGAGGGTGAGGTTGTGTGTAGCCCTGTTGTTTGTGACGTCATCCCACCCCGCAGGCCAATCAGAGCGTGAGCCACCAGCAACCAATCAGCAACAACCCACAGACAAACAAGATTTCAGTTTTATATATATATATATATATATATAACAGGTCATGGGAATAAGTGCTTCTGACATAAAAGTAACATTTAGGAAGAGGAGTCCCTGCTCCGAGGAGCTTACAATCTAATTGGTAGGTAGGAAGAATGTACAGAGACAGTAGGAGGGCGTTCTGGTAAGTGCGTGTGCAGGAGGCCAAGCTTGATGTATCGTGTATAGTATTAGCCACAGTGCTACTCATATGCTTCTTTAAGCAAGTGCATCTTAAGGTGGGTCTTAAAAGTGGATAGAGTGGGTGCTAGTGGGGTATTGAGGGGACGGGCATTCCAGAGTTGCGGGGCAGAAAGTGAGGAAGGTTTAAGGCGGGAGAGGGCTTTAGATACAAAGGGGGTAGAGAGAAGGAATCCTTGAGAAGAACGGAAGAGTCGGGATGGTGCATAGCGAGAAATTAGGGCTGAGATGTAAGGAGGGGCAGAAGAGTGTAAAGCTTTAAAAGTGAGGAGAAGAATGGGGTGTGAGATGCGGGATTTGATCGGAAGCCAGGAGAGGGATTTCAGGAGGGGAGACGCTGAGACAGATCTCGGAAAGGGTAGAGTGATTCTGGCAGCAGCGTTTAGGATAGATTGTAGGGGAGACAGGTGAGAGGCAGGAAGGCCGGACAGCAGGAGGTTGCAGTAATCAAGACGGGAGAGAATGAGGGCCTGAGTCAGAGTTTTAGCAGTCGAGCAGCAGAGGAAAGGGCGTATCTTAGTTATATTGCGGAGGAAGTTAAAATGTATAATCACAATGTTGTTACGTATTAAGTAAAACCAATTATACATATTACTGTAAATGTCACATTGATATATTACCAGAGGTGTGTATATCCAGTGATATTGGGATATAGTGAAGAAAATATATCCTGATGGAGAAGAATTATGGTTTGGATAAATGCCTTCTCTTTCCCAAGAAATGATACATTGGATAACCCTTCCTCTGTTAATAATTTGCTATTTTAATCTTCGTATTGATTATATGTTGTGTTATTCTGTTTAGAAGAATAAGAAAAGTGAATGCAGATATAGCTGATGCGGAGTATAAATTATTATTTTTTTAATTACAACATCAGCGTATCAATGATACTTTTAAAGTATCAAAGAGGGGCTTGATATATATTATTTTACATATTAAGCAGGATAGCTATATATATATATATATTCAGCACTCAATAGGTAAAAATGTTTTCAGTTACTCAACTCATGAAGGATTACAGCTTGAAACTTCAGAGGGCAACTTGAAACCAAGTAGTGATAAAGATAAGTTCCTAGACAGATGTTTGCTAAGAGCAATTTGTTGTAAGTAGAGTAAATACAGCATAGTGCTAAAAACCAAGAATGTTTCAGTCAGCAAAAGGGGGTTAGCTGATAAGTAATTTATATATCTCTTTGTCCTGAGCTTATAAGAAGGGAGCAATGTTAAGCATAAATAACTGCCTTCTACCACCATCTTACATGGAATAGAAGCATCTAATGATCTGCCGTCACATACTTTAAGCTGAGCTGCAGTATATAGCATGCTGTATGCTGTATCTCTGCTAAAGCTGATTGAAGAAAGAATAAAGGCTGCGGATTTTGAACTGGAAACCGGATTCCTGATTATTATATCGCGAAGAGACTTTTCTAACAGGGGTCATTACTTGGGTCCTACTATATTGCTCAGTATATGATGCTGTATATAACAGTATGGTGCAGTGCTCTGAGTATAGCGCAATATGGCTGTCACGGTAGACTAGGACTTTTAATACCATTTATATTTAGGGGATCAGTCACAGGGCAAAACACAGTAATGAAATAAAATGAGGTTTATTTTGGATAAATCCTCGTAAACACACAGAAATACAAAATACAAAAATATACACACAGGGGTCTGGGGGATGAAATCTACCTTTCCTAGGTGCAAGGACCCACATCAAATGGGTTTCCCCTGTCTGCTTCTCTGCTCCAGGATATCAAAGTGCTGCACACAGCAGCCCCTCTGAAATGTATCTCCACACTCATTCCCAGAGATGGACTTCAGCAAACTCCACACTCCTTCTCAGAGGTGGACTTCTGAGGGAATCTCCACACTCCCTCCCAGAGTGTCTCTCCCTCTGCGGGTAACCAATGCTCTGTCCAACAGCACCCCTTATATACCCCTTGGTGGCTCTCTTTTAACATTGAGGCAGCCAGCCAAGAGAAACATTGCCAGGGGCTCAGATCTGATAACTGATTCATTTAACTAATCTTCTACCTTTGTTCTGATCTATTGATATGGAGAGCTTCAACTGAGTGAATTACTAGTCTTTCTCCATAGAAATGACAGTAATAGTGGAATATCTAATTTACTCTCTTGCATGTTAATTCCATCACCACACAATACCAACTACTGTACCTAAGCTGGGGGGGAATTGCTAACACATGTATAAATGCAGACATAAGGTAATTATGTAAAAGACAGGACTTAGCATTACACACAGCTAGCCCAAATCACATCACAGAACAATGTTGATTGGGGAAAGGATTGTCACAGGGAAGACAGAATACATGCATTGAAATTCATTCTTACAGACATAGTGCATTATACATTCCCTGTTCTCCCTCTGATATTAAATTACATTTGGCTGAAATAAGCCTTACATAGCTGGCAAAGTTACATGGATTTAGGGGTAAATAGCTGGGATTTCTCTTTATTAAGTCCCCCAGCTACCCCTACCGTCACAATGGTGCAGTGCTCCGAGTATGGAGCAACATGAGGATGAGATATTCGCATTACTCGGATATTGGGTAGTACTTAGACATGGGGTAATACTTAGTCGGGCTCAGTACTGGGCAGCATTAGTACTCAGATATGGGGCAGATACTTTGGTATTAGCAATCACCTATTGAAGTAGTACTGGTGGTGTTGAGGTAGTAATCAAGTACAAGAAAGTACTCAGGCATTGAGTCAGTACTTAGGTGTTAGACAGTGCTTGGGTATTGAGAAGGTGCTTAGGTATTGGGTAAGTACTTGGGGTCTAAATAGTACCCAGGTTTTAATGTGTGGGCACTGTAGCAGTAGTCAGGTATTGGTACTCAAGTATTAGACAGTGCTCAGGTAATAGACAGTAACTAGGTATATGTATTCTGGTATTAGACAGGCCCAGGTAATGGCACTTGGGTATTAGACAGTACTCAGGTATTAGTACTCAAGTACTCACCAGTTGTTCACCTGAAGCAGGGTGAGGTTTGTCTGAACCGCTATCTGTTTCTTTTCATCCTCTGTGGGGTACGGGTGCTGCAAAGGAGCACAAACCATAAAAACCGCTGGCACTGACCGCCAGCATGCACTGACCACCGGCTTGCACTAACCGCATGAACTGACCGCCGGCATGCATTGACCGCATGAACTGACCGCCGATACGCACTGACCGCCGGCATGCACTGACCGCTGTCATGCACTAACCGCATGAACTGACCGCCAGCATGCATTGACCGCATGAACTGACTGCCGGCACACACTGACCGCCGATACGCACTGACCGCCGGCACGCACTAACTGCATTCACTGACCGCATCCACTGACCGCCGGCATGCACTGACCGCCGGCATGCACTAACCGCATGAACTGAACGCCAGCATGCATTGACCGCATGAACTGACTGCCGGCATACACTGACCGCCGATACGCACTGACCGCTGGCACGCACTAACTGCATACACTGACCGCATCCACTGACCGCCGGCACGCACTAACCATATGCACTGACCACCGGCATGGCATGCACTAACCACATGCAAGCACTGACCGCCTGTCAGGGACCAATTGCATGCACACACTGACTGCACACAGTACCCGCAGGGCAGGTACGGGTGGTACGTACCCCGATGTGCTGGAAGAGCCAGGAGCGCATGACGTTAGTCGCCTGCTTGGGGAGGACGCCGCGCTTGTTCTTCCCGGAGCCGTCGTCGGAGTGCAAGAGTCCGAGATCCTGACTGAGCTGCAACTGGAGCTGCAGAGAGTGCAGGACAAAGCATCAGAGCACAGAGTGTCCTAGAGTGCAAGAGAGCAGGAGCGAGAGCAGGAGAGAACATAAGAGAGAGAGAGAGAGAGGAGAGAGTAATAACGAGCCTCAGAGAGGAGAGAGTATTAAAGAGCCTCAGAGAGGAGAGAGTAATAACGAGCCTCAGAGAGAGAGAAGGAGAGAGTAATAACGAGCCTCAGAGAGAGAGGAGATAGTAATAACGAGCCTCAGAGAGAGAGAGGAATAACGAGCCTCAAAGAGAGAGGAGAGAGTAATAACGAGCCTCAGAGAGAGAGGAGAGAGTAATAACGAGCATCAGAGAGAGAGAAGGAGAGAGTAATAATGAGCCTCAGAGAGAGAGAGAGGAGAGAGAAATAACGAGCCTCAGAGAGAGAGAAGGAGAGAGTAATAACGAGCCTCAGAGAGAGAGAAGGAGAGAGTAATAACGAGCCTCAGAGAGAGAGAGAAGGAGAGAGTAATAACGAGCCTCAGAGAGAGAGAGAAGGAGAGAGTAATAACGAGCCTCAGAGAGAGAGGAGATAGTAATAACGAGCGTCAGAGAGAGAAGGAGAGAGTAATAACGAGCCTCAGAGAGGAGAGTATTAAAGAGCCTCAGAGAGGAGAGAGGATTAAAGAGCCTCAGAGAGAGAGGAGAGAGTAATAACGAGCTTCAAAGAGAGAGGAGAGAGTAATAACGAGCCTCAGAGAGAGAGGAGAGAGTAATAACGAGCTTCAGAGAGAGAGGAGAGAGTAATAACGAGCCTCAGAGAGGAGAGAGTAATAACGAGCCTCAAAGAGAGAGAAGGAGAGAGTAATAACGAGCCTCAGAGAGAGAGGAGAGCGTAATAACGAGCTTCAGAGAGAGAGAAGGAGAGTAATAACGAGCCTCAAAGAGAGAGGAGAGAGTAATAACGAGCCTCAGAGAGAGAGGAGAGAGTAATAACGAGCCTCAGAGAGAGAGAGGAGAGAGTAATAACGAGCCTCAGAGAGAGAGAGGAGAGAGTAATAACGAGCCTCAGAGAGAGAGAAGGAGATAGTAATAACGAGCCTCAGAAAGAGAGAGGAAAGAGTAATAACGAGCCTCAGAGAGAGAGAGGAGAGAGTAATAACGAGCCTCAGAGAGAGAGGAGATAGTAATAACGAGCCTCAGAGAGAGAGAGGAATAACGAGCCTCAAAGAGAGAGGAGAGAGTAACAACGAGCCTTAGAGAGAGAGGAGAGAGTAATAACGAGCCTCAGAGAAAGAGAAGGAGAGAGTAATAATGAGCCTCAGAGAGAGAGAGGAGAGAGAAATAACGAGCCTCAGAGAGAGAGAGGAGAGAGTAATAACGAGCCTCAGAGAGAGAGGAGATAGTAATAACGAGCCTCAGAGAGAGAGGAGATAGTAATAACGAGCCTCAGAGAGAGAGGAGAGAGTAATAAAGAGCCTCAGAGAGAGAAGGAGATAGTAATAACGAGCGTCAGAGAGAAGGAGAGTAATAACGAGCCTCAGAGAGAGAGAGAGGAGAGAGTAATAACGAGCCTCAGAGAGAGAGAAGGAGAGAGTAATAACGAGCCTCAGAGAGAGAGAGAAGGAGATAGTAATAACGAGCCTCAGAGAGAGAGAGAGGAGAGAGTAATAACGAGCCTCAGAGAGAGAGAGGAGAGAGTAATAACGAGCCTCAGAGAGAGAGAGAGAAGGAGAGAGTAATAACGAGCCTCAGAGAGAGAAAAGAGAGTAATAACGAGCCTCAGAGAGAGAGGAGAGAGTAATAACGAGCCTCATAGAGAGAGAGAAGGAGATAGTAATAACGAGCCTCAGAGAGAGAGAGAGGAGAGAGTAATAACGAGTCTCAGAGAGAGAGAGAGGAGAGAGTAATAACGAGCCTCAGAGAGAGAGAGGAGAGAGTAATACCGAGCCTCAGAGAGAGAGAGAAGGAGAGAGTAATAACGAGCCTCAGAGAGAGAGGAGAGAGTAATAACGAGCCTCAGAGAGAGAAGAGAGAGTAATAAAGAGCCGCAGAGAGAGAGGAGGAGAGAGAAATAACAAGCCGCAGAGAGAGAGAGAAGGAGAGAGTAATAACGAGCCTCAGAGAGAGAGAAGGAGATAGTAATAACGAGCCTCAGAGAGAGAGAAGGAGAGAGAAATAACGAGCCTCAGAGAGAGAGGAGAGAGTAATAACGAGCCTCAGAGAGAGAGGAGAGAGTAATAACGAGCCTCAGAGAGAGAGAGGAGATAGTAATAACGAGCCTCAGAGAGAGAGGAGAGAGTAATAACGAGCCTCAGAGAGAGAGAGAAGGAGAGAGTAATAACGAGCCTCAGAGAGAGAGGAGAGAGTAATAACGAGCCTCAGAGAGAGAGGAGAGAGTAATAACGAGCCTCAGAGAGAGAGAAGGAGAGAGTAATAACGAGCCTCAGAGAGAGAGAGAAGGAGAGAGTAATAACGAGCCTCAGAGAGAGAGGAGAGAGTAATAACAAGCCTCAGAGAGAGAGAAGGAGTAATAACGAGCCTCAGAGAGAGAGAGGAGAGAGTAATAACGAGCGTCAGAGAGAGAGGAGAGAGAAATAACGAGCCTCAGAGAGAGAGAAGGAGAGAGTAATAACGAGCCTCAGAGAGAGAGGAGAGAGTAATAACGAGCCTCAGAGAGAGAGAAGGAGAGAGTAATAACGAGCCTCAGAGAGAGAGAGAGAGAGAGGAGAGAGTAATAACGAGCCTCAGAGAGAGAGAGAAGGAGAGAGTAATAACGAGCCTCAGAGAGAGAGGAGAGAGTAATAACGAGCCTCAGAGAGAGGAGATAGTAATAACGAGCCTCAGAGAGAGAGAGGAGAGAGAAATAACGAGCCTCAGAGAGAGAGAAGGAGAGAGTAATAACGAGCCTAAGAGAGAGAGATAGTAATAATGAGCCTCAGAGAGAGAGAGGAGAGAGTAATAACGAGCCTCAGAGAGAGAGAAGGAGAGAGTAATAACGAGCCTCAGAGAGAGAGAAGGAGATAGTAATAACGAGCCTCAGAGAGAGAGAGAGGAATAACGAGCCTCAGAGAGAGAGAGGAGAGAGTAATAACGAGCCTCAGAGAGAGAGGAGATAGTAATAACGAGCCTCAGAGAGAGAGGAGAGAGTAATAACGAGCCTCAGAGAGAGAGAGAGGAGATAGTAATAACGAGCCTCAGAGAGAGAGAAGGAGATAGTAATAACGAGCCTCAGAGAGAGAGAGGAATAACGAGCCTCAGAGAGAGAGAGAAGGCGAGAGTAATAACGAGCCTCAGAGAGAGAGAGAAGGAGAGAGTAATAACGAGCCTCAGAGAGAGGGAGAAGGAGAGAGTAATAACGAGCCTCAGAGAGAGAGGAGAGTAATAATGAGCCTCAGAAAGAGAGAGAAGGAGAGAGTAATAACGAGCCTCAGAGAGAGGGAGAAGGAGAGAGTAATAACGAGCCTCAGAGAGAGAGGAGAGTAATAATGAGCCTCAGAAAGAGAGAGAGGAGATAGTAATAACGAGTCTCAGAGAGAGAGAAGGAGAGAGTAATAACGAGCCTCAGAGAGAGAGAGAGAGAGAGAGGAGAGAGTAATAACGAGCCTCAGAGAGAGAGAGAAGGAGAGAGTAATAACGAGCCTCAGAGAGAGAGGAGAGAGTAATAACGAGCCTCAGAGAGAGGAGATAGTAATAACGAGCCTCAGAGAGAGAGAGGAGAGAGAAATAACGAGCCTCAGAGAGAGAGAAGGAGAGAGTAATAACGAGCCTCAGAGAGAGAGATAGTAATAATGAGCCTCAGAGAGAGAGAGGAGAGAGTAATAACGAGCCTCAGAGAGAGAGAAGGAGAGAGTAATAACGAGCCTCAGAGAGAGAGAAGGAGATAGTAATAACGAGCCTCAGAGAGAGAGAGAGGAATAACGAGCCTCAGAGAGAGAGAGGAGAGAGTAATAACGAGCCTCAGAGAGAGAGGAGATAGTAATAACGAGCCTCAGAGAGAGAGGAGAGAGTAATAACGAGCCTCAGAGAGAGAGAGGAATAACGAGCCTCAGAGAGAGAGAGGAGATAGTAATAACGAGCCTCAGAGAGAGAGAGGAATAACGAGCCTCAGAGAGAGAGAGAAGGCGAGAGTAATAACGAGCCTCAGAGAGAGAGAGAAGGAGAGAGTAATAACGAGCCTCAGAGAGAGGGAGAAGGAGAGAGTAATAACGAGCCTCAGAGAGAGAGGAGAGTAATAATGAGCCTCAGAAAGAGAGAGAGGAGATAGTAATAACGAGTCTCAGAGAGAGAGAAGGAGAGAGTAATAACGAGCCTCAGAGAGAGAAAAGAGAGTAATAACGAGCCTCAGAGAGAGAGAGGAATAACGAGACTCAGAGAGAGAGAGGAGATAGTAATAACGAGCCTCAGAGAGAGAGAAGGAGAGAGTAATAACGAGCCTCAGAGAGCGAGAGAAGGCGAGAGTAATAACGAGCCTCAGAGAGAGAGAGAAGGAGAGAGTAATAACGAGCCTCAGAGAGAGGGAGAAGGAGAAAGTAATAACGAGCCTCAGAGAGAGAGGAGAGTAATAATGAGCCTCAGAAAGAGAGAGAGGAGATAGTAATAACGAGTCTCAGAGAGAGAGAAGGAGAGAGTAATAACGAGCCTCAGAGAGAGAGGAGAGAGTAATAACGAGCCTCAGAGAGAGAGGAGATAGTAATAACGAGCCTCAGAGAGAGAGGAGAGAGTAATAACGAGCCTCAGAGAGAGAGGAGATAGTAATAACGAGCCTCAGAGAGAGAGGAGAGAGTAATAACGAGCCTCAGAGAGAGAGAGGAATAACGAGCCTCAGAGAGAGAGAGGAGATAGTAATAACGAGCCTCAGAGAGAGAGAATGAGAGAGTAATAACGAGCCTCAGAGAGAGAGAAGGAGAGAGGAATAACGAGCCTCAGAGAGAGAGAGGAGATAGTAATAACGAGCCTCAGAGAGAGAGAAGGAGAGAGTAATAATGAGCCTCAGAGAGAGGGAGAAGGAGAGAGTAACAACGAGCCTCAGAGAGGGGGCATAGCCTGCTCTCTGCCTGGCTTATGCTTTTGCCTGTTGCCCTTGTTTTAGTTTGTAGCTTAACTAAAGGTCCTTGCCTGTACTTTGGCTTGTCCCAGTTCTGTCCCTGTGTTCCCGTCTTGTCCCTGTGTCCTCGTCCTGTCCCTGTGTTCCCGTCCTATCCCTGTGTTCCCGTCCTGTCCCTGTTTTCCCCTCCTGTCCCTGTGTGCCCGTCCTGTCCGCGTCCTTTCCGTGTTCCCGTCCTGTCCCTGTGTTTCCGTCTTGTCCTTGTGTTCCCGTCCTGTCCCCGTGTTCCCGTCCTGTCCCTGTGTTCCCGTCCTGTCCCTGTGTTCCCGTCTTGTCCTTGTGTTCCCGTCCTGTCCCTAGGTTCCCGTCCTGTCCCCGTCCTTTCCCTGTGTTCCCATCCTGTCCCCGGCCTGTCCCTGTGTTTCCGTCCTGTCCCTGTGTTTCCGTCCTGTCCCTGTGTTCCCGTCCTGTCCCTGTGTTCCCGTCCTGTCCCCGTGTTCCCGTCCTGTCCCCGTGTTCCCGTCTTGTCCCTGTGTTCCCGTCCTGTCCCTGTGTTCCCGTCCTGTCCCTGTGTTCCCGTCCTGTCCCTGTGTTCCCGTCCTGTCCCTGTGTTCCCGTCTGTCCCTGTGTTCCCGTCCTGTCCCTGTGTTCCCGTCTGTCCCTGTGTTCCCGTCCTGTCCCTGTGTTCCCGTCCTGTCCCTGTGTTCCCGTCCTTTCCCTGTGTTCCCATCCTGTCCCCGGCCTGTCCCTGTGTTCCCGTCTTGTCCCTGTGTTCCCGTCTTGTCCTTGTGTTCCCGTCCTGTCCCTATGTTCCCGTCCTGTCCCCGTCCTTTCCCTGTGTTCCCATCCTGTCCCTGTGTTCCCGTCTTGTCCTTGTGTTCCCGTCCTGTCCCTATGTTCCCGTCCTTTCCCTGTGTTCCCATCCTGTCCCTGTGTTCCCGTCTTGTCCTTGTGTTCCCGTCCTGTCCCTGTCCTTTCCCTGTGTTCCCATCCTGTCCCTATGTTCCCGTCCTGTCCCCGTCCTTTCCCTGTGTTCCCGTCCTGTCCCCGTGTTCCCGTCCTGTCCCTGTCCTTTCCCTGTGTTCCCTTCCTGTCCCCGTGCTGTCCCTGTGTCCCTGTCCTTTCCCCGTGTTCCCATCCTATCCTTGTGTTCCCGTCCTGTCCCTGTGTTCCCATCCTGTCCCTGTGTTCCCGTCCTGTCCCTGTGTTCCCGTCCTGTCCATGTGTTCCCGTCCTGTCCATGTGTTCCCGTCCTGTCCCTGTGTTCCCGTCCTGTCCCTGTGTTCCCGTCTTGTCCCTGTGTTCCCGTCCTGTCCCCGTGTTCCCGTCTTGTCTCCGTGTCCCTGTCCTTTCCCTGTGTTCCCGTCCTGTCCCTGTGTTCCCGTCCTTTCCCCGTGTTCCCGTCCTATCCGTGTTCCCGTCTTGTCCCTGTGTTCCCGTCCTGTCCCTGTGTTCCCGTCCTGTCCCTATGTTCCCGTCTTGTCCCTGTGTTCCCGTCCTGTCCCTGTGTTCCCGTCTTGTCCCTGTGTTCCCGTCCTGTCCCTGTGTTCCCGTCTTGTCCCTGTGTTCCCGTCCTGTCCCTGTGTTCCCGTCCTGTCCCTGTGTTCCCGTTTGTCCCTGTGTTTCCGTCCTATCCCTGTGTTCCCGTCCTGTCCCTGTGTTCCCGTCCTGTCCCTGTGTTCCCGTCCTGTCCGCGTCCTTTCCCTGTGTTCCCATCCTGTCCCTGTGTTCCCGTCTTGTCCTTGTGTTCCCGTCCTGTCCCCGTCCTTTCCCTGTGTTCCCATCCTGTCCTCGTCTTGTCCCTGTGTTTCCGTCCTGTCCCTGTGTCCCCGTCCTGTCCCTGTGTTCCCGTCCTGTCCCTGTGTTCCCGTCCTGTCCCTGTGTTCCCGTCCTGTCCCTGTGTTCCCGTCCTGTCCCTGTGTTCCCGTCCTGTCCCTGTGTTCCCGTCCTGTCCCCGTGTTCCCGTCCTGTCCCCGTGTTCCCGTCTTGTCCCTGTGTTCCCGTCCTGTCCCTGTGTTCCCGTCCTGTCCCTGTGTTCCCGTCCTGTCCGCGTCCTTTCCCTGTGTTCCCATCCTGTCCCTGTGTTCCCGTCTTGTCCTTGTGTTCCCGTCCTGTCCCTGTCCTTTCCCTGTGTTCCCATCCTGTCCTCGTCTTGTCCCTGTGTTTCCGTCCTGTCCCTGTGTCCCCGTCCTGTCCCTGTGTTTCCGTCCTGTCCCTGTGTTCCCGTCCTGTCCCCATGTTCCCGTCCTGTCCCCGTGTTCCCGTCCTGTCCCTGTGTTCCCGTCCTGTCCCTGTGTTCCCGTCTTGTCCTTGTGTCCCCGTCCTTTCCCTGTGTTCCCGTCCTGTCCCTGTGTTCCCGTCTTGTCCTTGTGTTCCCGTCCTGTCCCTATGTTCCCGTCCTGTCCCCGTCCTTTCCCTGTGTTCCCATCCTGTCCCTGTGTTCCCGTCTTGTCCTTGTGTTCCCGTCCTGTCTCTATGTTCCCGTCCTGTTCCCGTCCTTTCCCTGTGTTCCCATCCTGTCCCTGTGTTCCCGTCTTGTCCTTGTGTTCCCGTCCTGTCCCTATGTTCCCGTCCTGTCCCCGTCCTTTCCCTGTGTTCCCATCCTGTCCCTATGTTCCCGTCCTGTCCCCGTCCTTTCCCTGTGTTCCCGTCCTGTCCCCGTGTTCCCGTCCTGTCCCTGTCCTTTCCCTGTGTTCCCGTCCTGTCCCTGTGTTCCCGTCCTGTCCCCGTGTTCCCGTCCTGTCCCTGTCCTTTCCCTGTGTTCCCGTCCTGTCCCCGTGTCCCCGTCCTGTCCCTGTCCTTTCCCTGTGTTCCCATCCTATCCTTGTGTTCCCGTCCTGTCCCTGTGTTCCCATCCTGTCCGTGTTCCCGTCTTGTCCCTGTGTTCCCGTCTTGTCCCTGTGTTCCCGTCCTGTCCCCGTGTTCCCGTCTTGTCTCCGTGTTCCCGTCCTGTCCCTGTGTTTCCATCCTGTCCCTGTGTTCCCGTCCTGTCCCCGTCCTTTCCCTGTGTTCCCATCCTGTCCCCGTCTTGTCCCTGTGTTTCCGTCCTGTCCCTGTGTCCCCGTCCTGTCCCCGTCCTTTCCCTGTGTTCCCATCCTGTCCCCGTCTTGTCCCTGTGTTTCCGTCCTGTCCCTGTGTTTCCGTCCTGTCCCTGTTTTCCCGTCCTGTCCCTGTGTTCCCGTCCTGTCCCTGTGTTCCCGTCCTGTCCCTGTGTTCCCGTCCTGTCCCTGTGTTCCCGTCCTGTCCCTAGGTTCCCGTCCTGTCCCTAGGTTCCCGTCCTGTCCCCGGCCTGTCCCTGTGTTCCCATCCTGTCCCCGGCCTGTCCCTGTGTTCCCATCCTGTCCCCGGTCTGTCCCTGTGTTCCCGTCCTGTCCCTGTGTTCCCGTCCTGTCCCTGTGTTCCCGTCTTGTCCCTGTGTTCCCGTCCTGTCCCCGTCCTTTCCCTGTGTTCCCTTCCTGTCCCCGTCCTGTCCCTGTGTTCCCGTCCTATCCCTGTGTTCCCATCCTGTTCCCGTCCTGTCCGTGTTCCCGTCCTGTCCCTGTGTTCCCGTCCTGTCCCTGTGTTCCCGTCCTGTCCCTGTGTTCCCGTCTGTCCCTGTGTTCCCGTCCTGTCCCTGTGTTCCCGTCCTTTCCCTGTGTTCCCGTCCTTTCCCTGTGTTCCCGTCCTGTCCCTGTGTTCCCGTCCTGTCCCTGTATTCCCGTCTTGTCCCTATGTTCCCGTCCTGTCCCCGTCCTTTCCCTGTGTTCCCGTCCTTTCCCTGTGTTCCCGTCCTGTCCCCGTCCTTTCCCTGTATTCCCGTCTTGTCCCTGTCCTGTCCCTATGTTCCCGTCTTGTCCCCGTCCTTTCCCTGTATTCCCGTCTTGTCCCTGTCCTGTCCCTGTGTTCCCGTCCTGTCCCTGTGTCCCCGTCCTGTCCCTGTGTTCCCGCCTTGTCCCCGTCCTTTTCCTGTATTCCCGTCTTGTCCCTGTCCTTTCCCTGTATTCCCGTCTTGTCCCTGTCCTGTCCCTATGTTCCCGTCTTGTCCCCGTCCTTTCCCTGTATTCCCGTCTTGTCCCTGTCCTGTCCCTGTGTTCCCGTCCTGTCCCTGTGTTCCCGTCTTGTCCCTGTCCTTTTCCTGTATTCCCGTCTTGTCCCTGTCCTTTCCCTGTATTCCCGTCTTGTCCCTGTCCTGTCCCTATGTTCCCGTCCTTTCCCTGTATTCCCGTCTTGTCCCTGTCCTGTCCCTGTGTTCCCGTCCTGTCCCTATGTTCCCGTCTTGTCCCCGTCCTTTCCCTGTATTCCCGTCTTGTCCCTGTCCTGTGTCCCCGTCCTGTCCCTGTGTTCCCGTCTTGTCCCCGTCCTTTTCCTGTATTCCCGTCTTGTCCCTGTCCTTTCCCTGTGTTCCCATCCTGTCCCCGGATCCCCGTCCTGTCCCCGTGTTCCTGTCCTGTCCCCGTGTTCCTGTCCTGTCCCCGGGTCCTCGTCCTGTCCCCGGGTCCTCGTCCTGTTCCCGGGTCCTCGTCCTGTTCCCGGGTCCTCGTCCTGTCCCCGGGTCCTCGTCCTGTCCCCGTGTTCCTGTCCTGTCCCCGGGTCCTCGTCCTGTCCCCGGGTCCTCGTCCTGTCCCCGTGTTCCTGTCGTGTCCCCGGGTCCTCGTCCTGTCCCCGGGTCCTCGTCCTGTTCCCGGGTCCTCGTCCTGTTCCCGGGTCCTCGTCCTGTCCCCGGGTCCTCGTCCTGTCCCCGTGTTCCTGTCCTGTCCCCGGGTCCTCGTCCTGTCCCCGGGTCCTCGTCCTGTCCCCGTGTTCCTGTCCTGTCCCCGGGTCCTCGTCCTGTCCCCGGGTCCTCGTCCTGTCCCCGGGTCCTCGTCCTGTCCCCGGGTCCTCGTCCTGTCCCCGTGTTCCTGTCCTGTCCCCGTGTTCCTGTCCTGTCCCCGGGTCCTCGTCCTGTCCCCGGGTCCTCGTCCTGTCCCCGGGTCCTCGTCCTGTCCCCGGGTCCTCGTCCTGTCCCCGGGTCCTCGTCCTGTCCCCGGGTCTTCGTCCTGTCCCCGTGTTCCCGTCCTGTCCCCGGGTCCTCGTCCTGTCCCCGGGTCCTCGTCCTGTCCCCGTGTTCCTGTCCTGTCCCCGGGTCCTCGTCCTGTCCCCGGGTCCTCGTCCTGTCCCCGTGTTCCTGTCCTGTCCCCGGGTCCTCGTCCTGTCCCCGTGTTCCTGTCCTGTCCCCGGGTCCTCGTCCTGTCCCCGTGTTCCTGTCCTGTCCCCGGGTCCTCGTCCTGTCCCCGGGTCCTCGTCCTGTCCCCGTGTTCCTGTCCTGTCCCCGGGTCCTCGTCTGTCCCCGTGTTCCTGTCCTGTCCCCGTGTTCCTGTCCTGTCCCCGGGTCCTCGTCCTGTCCCCGGGTCCTCGTCCTGTCCCCGGGTTCTCGTCCTGTCACCGGGTCCTCGTCCTGTCCCCGTGTTCCTGTCCTGTCTCCGGGTCCTCGTCCTGTCCCCGGATCCCCGTCCTGTCCCCGTGTTCCTGTCCTGTCCCCGGGTCCTCGTCCTGTCCCCGGGTCCTCGTCCTGTCCCCGGGTCCTCGTCCTGTCCCCGGGTCCTCGTCCTATCCCCGGGTCCTCGTCCTGTCCCCGTGTTCCTGTCCTGTCTCCGGGTCCTTGTCCTGTCCCCGGGTCCTCGTCCTGTCCCTGTGTTCCTGTCCTGTCCCCGGGTCCTCGTCCTGTCCCCGGGACCTCGTCCTGTCCCCGTGTTCCTGTCCTGTTCCCGGGTCCTCGTCCTGTCCCCGGGTCCTCGTCCTGTCCCCGTGTTCCTGTCCTGTTCCCGGGTCCTCGTCCTGTCCCCGGGTCCTCGTCCTGTCCCCGGGTCCTCGTCCTGTCCCCGTGTTCCTGTCCTGTTTCCGGGTCCTCGTCCTGTCCCCGGGTCCTCGTCCTGTACCCGGGTCCTCGTCCTGTCCCCGGGTCCTCGTCCTGTCCCCGGGTCCTCGTCCTGTCCCCGGGTCCTCGTCCTATCCCCGTGTCTCCATCCTGTCCCCATCTTATCCCTGTGTCTCCGTCCTGTCCCCGTTCTGTCCCTGTGTCACAGTCCTGTCCCTATCCTATCCCTGTGTCCCTGAACCCCTGCAGGAGTAAGGCAGAGAGAGAGGAGGTAGGAGTAAGGCAGAGAGAGGAGGCAGGAGTAAGGCAGAGAGAGAGGAGGTAGGAGTAAGGCAGAGAGAGAGGAGGTAGGAGTAAGGCAGAGAGAGAGGAGGCAGGAGGAGTAAGGCAGAGAGAGAGAGAGGAGGCAGGAGGAGTAAGGCAGAGAGAGGAGACAGGAGTAAGACAGAGAGAGAGGAGGCAGGAGTAAGGCAGAGAGAGAGGAGGCAGGAGGAGTAAGGCAGAGAGAGAGAGAGGAGGCAGGAGTAAGGCAGAGAGAGAGAAGAGGCAGGAGTAAGGCAGAGAGAGAGGAGGCAGGAGGAGTAAGGCAGAGAGAGAGAGAGGAGGCAGGAGGAGTAAGGCAGAGAGAGGAGACAGGAGTAAGACAGAGAGAGAGGAGGCAGGAGTAAGGCAGAGAGAGAGGAGGCAGGAGGAGTAAGGCAGAGAGAGAGAGAGGAGGCAGGAGTAAGGCAGAGAGAGAGAAGAGGCAGGAGTAAGGCAGAGAGAGAGGAGGCAGGAGGAGTAAGGCAGAGAGAGAGAGAGGAGGCAGGAGTAAGGCAGAGAGAGAGAGAGGAGGCAGGAGGAGTAAGGCAGAGAGAGGAGACAGGAGTAAGGCAGAGAGAGAGGAGGCAGGAGTAAGGCAGAGAGAGAGGAGACAGGAGTAAGGCAGAGAGAGAGAGAGGAGGCAGGAGTAAGGCAGAGAGAGAGGAGACAGGAGTAAGGCAGAGAGAGAGAGAGGAGGCAGGAGTAAGGCAGAGAGAGAGGAGACAGGAGTAAGGCAGAGAGAGAGAGAGGAGGCAGGAGTAAGGCAGAGAGAGAGGAGGCAGGAGTAAGGCAGAGAGAGAGGAGACAGGAGTAAGGCAGAGAGAGAGAGAGGAGGCAGGAGTAAGGCAGAGAGAGAGGAGGCAGGAGTAAGGCAGAGAGAGAGGAGGCAGGAGTAAGGCAGAGAGAGAGAGAGGTAGGAGTAAGGCAGAGAGAGAGAGAGGAGACAGGAGTAAGGCAGAGAGAGAGAGAGGAGGCAGGAGTAAGGCAGAGAGAGAGAGAGGAGGCAGGAGTAAGGCAGAGAGAGGAGACAGGAGTAAGGCAGAGAGAGAGGAGGCAGGAGTAAGGCAGAGAGAGAGGAGGCAGGAGTAAGGCAGAGAGAGAGGAGGCAGGAGTAAGGCAGAGAGAGAGGAGGTAGGAGTAAGGCAGAGAGAGAGGAGACAGGAGTAAGACAGAGAGAGGAGACAGGAGTAAGGCAGAGAGAGAGGAGGCAGGAGTAAGGCAGAGAGAGAGAGAGGTAGGAGTAAGGCAGAGAGAGAGAGAGGAGACAGGAGTAAGGCAGAGAGAGAGAGAGGAGGCAGGAGTAAGGCAGAGAGAGAGGAGGCAGGAGTAAGGCAGAGAGAGAGAGAGGAGGCAGGAGTAAGGCAGAGAGAGGAGACAGGAGTAAGGCAGAGAGAGAGGAGGCAGGAGTAAGGCAGAGAGAGAGGAGGCAGGAGTAAGGCAGAGAGAGAGGAGGTAGGAGTAAGGCAGAGAGAGGAGACAGGAGTAAGGCAGAGAGAGAGGAGGTAGGAGTAAGGCAGAGAGAGAGAGGCAGGAGTAAGGCAGAGAGAGAGGAGGTAGGAGTAAGGCAGAGAGAGAGGAGGTAGGAGTAAGGCAGAGAGAGAGGAGACAGGAGTAAGACAGAGAGAGGAGACAGGAGTAAGGCAGAGAGAGAGGAGGCAGGAGTAAGGCAGAGAGAGAGGAGGCAGGAGTAAGGCAGAGAGAGGAGGCAGGAGTAAGGCAGAGAGAGAGGAGGCAGGAGTAAGGCAGAGAGAGAGGAGGCAGGAGTAAGGCAGAGAGAGAGGAGGCAGGAGTAAGGCAGAGAGAGAGGAGGCAGGAGTAAGGCAGAGAGAGAGGAGGTAGGAGTAAGGCAGAGAGAGAGGAGACAGGAGTAAGGCAGAGAGAGAGGAGGCAGGAGTAAGGCAGAGAGAGAGAAGGCAGGAGTAAGGCAGAGAGAGAGGAGGCAGGAGTAAGGCAGAGAGAGAGGAGGCAGGAGTAAGGCAGAGAGAGGAGGCAGGAGTAAGGCAGAGAGAGAGGAGGCAGGAGTAAGGCAGAGAGAGAGGAGGCAGGAGTAAGGCAGAGAGAGAGGAGGTAGGAGTAAGGCAGAGAGAGAGGAGACAGGAGTAAGGCAGAGAGAGAGGAGGCAGGAGTAAGGCAGAGAGAGAGGAGGCAGGAGTAAGGCAGAGAGAGAGGAGGTAGGAGTAAGGCAGAGAGAGGAGACAGGAGTAAGGCAGAGAGAGAGGAGGCAGGAGTAAGGCAGAGAGAGAGAGAGGTAGGAGTAAGGCAGAGAGAGAGAGAGGAGACAGGAGTAAGGCAGAGAGAGAGAGAGGAGACAGGAGTAAGGCAGAGAGAGAGGAGACAGGAGTAAGGCAGAGAGAGGAGGTAGGAGTAAGGCAGAGAGAGGAGACAGGAGTAAGGCAGAGAGAGAGGAGGTAGGAGTAAGGCAGAGAGAGAGGAGACAGGAGTAAGGCAGAGAGAGAGAAGGCAGGAGTAAGGCAGAGAGAGAGGAGGCAGGAGTAAGGCAGAGAGAGAGTAGGCAGGAGTAAGGCAGAGAGAGGAGGCAGGAGTAAGGCAGAGAGAGAGGAGGCAGGAGTAAGGCAGAGAGAGAGGAGGCAGGAGTAAGGCAGAGAGAGAGGAGGCAGGAGTAAGGCAGAGAGAGAGGAGGCAGGAGGAGTAAGGCAGAGAGAGAGGAGGCAGGAGTAAGGCAGAGAGAGAGGAGGCAGGAGTAAGGCAGAGAGAGAGAGAGGAGGCAGGAGTAAGGCAGAGAGAGAGGAGGCAGGAGTAAGGCAGAGAGAGTAAGAGGGCAGGAGTAAGGCAGAGAGAGAGGAGGTAGGAGTAAGGCAGAGAGAGTAAGAGGGCAGGAGTAAGGCAGAGAGAGAGGAGACAGGAGTAAGGCAGAGAGAGAGGAGGCAGGAGTAAGGCAGAGAGAGAGGAGGCAGGAGTAAGGCAGAGAGAGAGGAGGCAGGAGGAGTAAGGCAGAGAGAGAGAGAGGAGACAGGAGTAAGGCAGAGAGAGGAGGTAGGAGTAAGGCAGAGAGAGGAGACAGGAGTAAGGCAGAGAGAGGAGGCAGGAGTAAGGCAGAGAGAGGAGGCAGGAGTAAGGCAGAGAGAGAGGAGTAAGGCAGAGAGAGAGGAGGCAGGAGTAAGGCAGAGAGAGGAGGCAGGAGTAAGGCAGAGAGAGAGAGAGGAGACAGGAGTAAGGCAGAGAGAGAGGAGACAGGAGTAAGGCAGAGAGAGAGGAGTAAGGCAGAGAGAGAGGAGGCAGGAGTAAGGCAGAGAGAGGAGGCAGGAGTAAGGCAGAGAGAGAGGAGGTAGGAGTAAGGCAGAGAGAGAGAGGAGGTAGGAGTAAGGCAGAGAGAGAGAGAGGAGACAGGAGTAAGGCAGAGAGAGAGGAGACAGGAGTAAGGCAGAGAGAGAGAGAGGAGACAGGAGTAAGGCAGAGAGAGGAGGTAGGAGTAAGGCAGAGAGAGAGGAGGCAGGAGTAAGGCAGAGAGAGAGAGAGGAGACAGGAGTAAGGCAGAGAGAGGAGGTAGGAGTAAGGCAGAGAGAGAGGAGGCAGGAGTAAGGCAGAGAGAGAGAGGAGGTAGGAGTAAGGCAGAGAGAGAGAGAGGAGGCAGGAGTAAGGCAGAGAGAGGAGGTAGGAGTAAGGCAGAGAGAGAGAGAGGAGGCAGGAGTAAGGCAGAGAGAGAGGAGGCAGGAGTAAGGCAGAGAGAGAGGAGGCAGGAGTAAGGCAGAGAGAGAGGAGACAGGAGTAAGGCAGAGAGAGGAGACAGGAGTAAGGCAGAGAGAGGAGGCAGGAGTAAGGCAGAGAGAGAGAGAGGAGGCAGGAGTAAGGCAGAGAGAGAGGAGGCAGGAGTAAGGCAGAGAGAGAGGAGACAGGAGTAAGGCAGAGAGAGGAGACAGGAGTAAGACAGAGAGAGAGGAGGTAGGAGTAAGGCAGAGAGAGTAAGAGGGCAGGAGTAAGACAGAGAGAGAGAGAGGAGGCAGGAGTAAGACAGAGAGAGAGGAGACAGGAGTAAGGCAGAGAGAGAGGAGACAGGAGTAAGGCAGAGAGAGAGGAGGTAGGAGTAAGGCAGAGAGAGTAAGAGGGCAGGAGTAAGACAGAGAGAGAGAGAGGAGGCAGGAGTAAGGCAGAGAGAGGAGACAGGAGTAAGGCAGAGAGAGAGGAGGTAGGAGTAAGGCAGAGAGAGTAAGAGGGCAGGAGTAAGACAGAGAGAGAGAGAGGAGGCAGGAGTAAGACAGAGAGAGAGGAGACAGGAGTAAGGCAGAGAGAGAGGAGACAGGAGTAAGGCAGAGAGAGAGGAGGTAGGAGTAAGGCAGAGAGAGTAAGAGGGCAGGAGTAAGACAGAGAGAGAGAGAGGAGGCAGGAGTAAGGCAGAGAGAGGAGACAGGAGTAAGGCAGAGAGAGAGGAGACAGGAGTAAGGCAGAGAGAGGAGACAGGAGTAAGGCAGAGAGAGAGGAGGCAGGAGTAAGGCAGAGAGAGAGAGAGGAGACAGGAGTAAGGCAGAGAGAGAGAGAGGAGGCAGGAGTAAGGCAGAGAGAGAGGAGGCAGGAGTAAGGCAGAGAGAGAGGAGGCAGGAGTAAGGCAGAGAGAGGAGACAGGAGTAAGACAGAGAGAGAGAAGAGGAGACAGGAGTAAGGCAGAGAGAGAGGAGGTAGGAGTAAGGCAGAGAGAGTAAGAGGGCAGGAGTAAGACAGAGAGAGAGAGAGGAGGCAGGAGTAAGGCAGAGAGAGGAGACAGGAGTAAGGCAGAGAGAGAGGAGACAGGAGTAAGGCAGAGAGAGGAGACAGGAGTAAGGCAGAGAGAGAGGAGACAGGAGTAAGACAGAGAGAGAGGAGGTAGGAGTAAGGCAGAGAGAGAGGAGGTAGGAGTAAGGCAGAGAGAGGAGACAGGAGTAAGGCAGAGAGAGAGAAGAGGAGACAGGAGTAAGGCAGAGAGAGAGGAGGTAGGAGTAAGGCAGAGAGAGTAAGAGGGCAGGAGTAAGACAGAGAGAGAGAGAGGAGGCAGGAGTAAGGCAGAGAGAGAGAGAGGAGGTAGGAGTAAGGCAGAGAGAGGAGGTAGGAGTAAGGCAGAGAGAGAGGAGGCAGGAGTAAGGCAGAGAGAGAGAGAGGAGGTAGGAGTAAGGCAGAGAGAGGAGACAGGAGTAAGGCAGAGAGAGAGAAGAGGAGACAGGAGTAAGGCAGAGAGAGGAGGTAGGAGTAAGGCAGAGAGAGAGGAGGCAGGAGTAAGGCAGAGAGAGTAAGAGGGCAGGAGTAAGACAGAGAGAGAGAGAGGAGGCAGGAGTAAGACAGAGAGAGAGAGAGGAGGCAGGAGTAAGGCAGAGAGAGAGAGAGGAGGTAGGAGTAAGGCAGAGAGAGGAGGTAGGAGTAAGGCAGAGAGAGGAGACAGGAGTAAGGCAGAGAGAGAGGAGACAGGAGTAAGGCAGAGAGAGTAAGAGGGCAGGAGTAAGGCAGAGAGATTGTGTGTGTGTGTGTTACAGAAAAGGAGAGAGTGAAACTCGCACTCTGAGACACTCGCACTCACAGTCACTCACACTCACAGCCTCTTGAGATCCCACCTGTGAGTTCTGGATTCGGATGGTTCCGGGTGACATAGTCTGAGCCACAACATGACCCTGCGGAGTGACCACGGTCACTGGCTGATACACAGTACCACCTGCGACGAGAGCACGCTCAGAGACATGGGAGGGGACAGGAGTAACAGGAGCAGAGAGAATGGGAGTAACAGGAGCAGAGAGAGAACGTGAGTAACAGGACCAGAGAGAGAGAACGTAAGTAACAGGAGCAGAGAGAGAGAGAACGTGAGTAACCGGAGCAGAGAGAGAGAGAACGTGAGTAACAGGAGCAGAGAGAGAGAACCTGAGTAACAGGAGCAGAGAGAGAGAATGTGAGTAACCGGAGCAGAAAGAGAGAACGTGAGTAACAGGAGCAGAGAGAGAACGTGAGTAACAGGAGCAGAAAGAGAGAACGTGAGTAACAGGAGCAGAGAGAGAGAACGTGAGTAACAGGAGCAGAGAGAGAGAACGTGAGTAACAGGAGCAGAGAGAGAGAGAACGTGAGTAACAGGAGGAGGGAGAGAGAACGTGAGTAACAGGAGCAGAGAGAAAGAGAACATGAGTAACAGGAGCAGAGAGAGAGAGAACGTGAGTAACAGGAGCAGAGAGAGAGAACGTGAGTAACAGGAGCAGAGAGAAAACGGGAGTAACCAGAGCAGAGAGAGAGAGAACGTGAGTAACAGGAGCAGAGAGAGAGAGAACGTGAGTAACAGGAGCAGAGAGAGAGAGAACGTGAGTAACAGGAGCAGAGAGAGAGAACGTGAGTAACAGGAGCAGAGAGAGAGAGAACGTGAGTAACAGGAGCAGAGAGAGAGAACGTGAGTAACAGGAGCAGAGAGAGAGAACGGGAGTAACAGGAGCAGAGAGAGAGAGAACGTGAGTAACAGGAGCAGAGAGCGCGAACGGGAGTAACAAGAGCAGAGAGAGAGAACGTGAGTAACAGGAGCAGAGAGATAGAACGTGAGTAACAGGAGCAGAGAGAGAGACCGTGAGTAACAGGAGCAGAGAGAGAGAAAGTGAATAACAGGAGCAGAGAGAGAGAACGTGAGTAACAGGAGCAGAGAGAGAGAACGTGAGTAACAGGAGCAGAGAGATAGAACGTGAGTAACAAGAGCAGAGACAGAGAGAATGGGAGTTACAGGAGCAGAGAGAGAACGTGAGTAACAGGAGCAGAGAGAGAGAGAACGTGAGTAACAGGAGCAGAGACAGAGAGAACGTGAGTAACAGGAGCAGAGAGAGAGAACGGGAGTAACAGGAGCAGAGAGAGAGAGAACGTGAGTAACAGGAGCAGAGAGCGCGAACGGGAGTAACAAGAGCAGAGAGAGAGAACGTGAGTAACAGGAGCAGAGAGAGAGAACGGGAGTAACAGGAGCAGAGAGAGAGAACGTGAGTAACAGGAGCAGAGAGAGCGAACGGGAGTAACAAGAGCAGAGAGAGAGAACGTGAGAAACAGGAGCAGAGAGAGCGAACGGGAGTAACAAGAGCAGAGAGAGAGAACGTGAGTAACAGGAGCAGAGAGATAGAACGTGAGTAACAGGAGCAGAGAGATAGAGAACGTGAGTAACAGGAGCAGAGAGAGATAGAACGTGAGTAACAGAAGCAGAGAGATAGAACGGGAGTAACAGGAGCAGAGAGAGAGAACGTGAGTAACAGGAGCAGAGAGAGAGAACGTGAGTAACAGGAGCAGAGAGAGAGAGAACGTGAGTAACAAGAGCAGAGAGAGCGAACGGGAGTAACAAGAGCAGAGAGAGAGAACGTGAGTAACAGGAGCAGAGAGATAGAACGTGAGTAACAGGAGCAGAGAGATAGAGAACGTGAGTAACAGGAGCAGAGAGAGATAGAACGTGAGTAACAGAAGCAGAGAGATAGAACGGGAGTAACAGGAGCAGAGAGAGAGAACGTGAGTAACAGGAGCAGAGAGAGAGAACGTGAGTAACAGGAGCAGAGAGAGAGAGAACGTGAGTAACAAGAGCAGAGAGATAGAACGGGAGTAACAGGAGCAGAGAGAGAGAACGGGAGTAACAGGAGCAGAGAGAGAGAACGTGAGTAACAGGAGCAGAGAGAGAGAACGTGAGTAACAGGAGCAGAGAGAGAGAACGTGAGTAACAGGAGCAGAGAGAGAGAGAATGGGAGTAACAGGAGCAGAGAGAGATAGAACGTGAGTAACAGGAGCAGAGAGATAGAACGGGAGTAACAGGAGCAGAGAGAGAGAACGTGAGTAACAGGAGCAGAGAGAGAGAACGGGAGTAACAGGAGCAGAGAGAGAGAGAACGTGAGTAACAGGAGCAGAGAGCGCGAACGGGAGTAACAAGAGCAGAGAGAGAGAACGTGAGTAACAGGAGCAGAGAGATAGAACGTGAGTAACAGGAGCAGAGAGAGAGACCGTGAGTAACAGGAGCAGAGAGAGAGAAAGTGAATAACAGGAGCAGAGAGAGAGAACGTGAGTAACAGGAGCAGAGAGAGAGAACGTGAGTAACAGGAGCAGAGAGATAGAACGTGAGTAACAAGAGCAGAGACAGAGAGAATGGGAGTTACAGGAGCAGAGAGAGAACGTGAGTAACAGGAGCAGAGAGAGAGAACGTGAGTAACAGGAGCAGAGAGATAGAACGTGAGTAACAAGAGCAGAGACAGAGAGAATGGGAGTTACAGGAGCAGAGAGAGAACGTGAGTAACAGGAGCAGAGAGAGAGAGAACGTGAGTAACAGGAGCAGAGACAGAGAGAACGTGAGTAACAGGAGCAGAGAGAGAGAACGGGAGTAACAGGAGCAGAGAGAGAGAGAACGTGAGTAACAGGAGCAGAGAGCGCGAACGGGAGTAACAAGAGCAGAGAGAGAGAACGTGAGTAACAGGAGCAGAGAGAGAGAACGGGAGTAACAGGAGCAGAGAGAGAGAACGTGAGTAACAGGAGCAGAGAGAGCGAACGGGAGTAACAAGAGCAGAGAGAGAGAACGTGAGAAACAGGAGCAGAGAGAGCGAACGGGAGTAACAAGAGCAGAGAGAGAGAACGTGAGTAACAGGAGCAGAGAGATAGAACGTGAGTAACAGGAGCAGAGAGATAGAGAACGTGAGTAACAGGAGCAGAGAGAGATAGAACGTGAGTAACAGAAGCAGAGAGATAGAACGGGAGTAACAGGAGCAGAGAGAGAGAACGTGAGTAACAGGAGCAGAGAGAGAGAACGTGAGTAACAGGAGCAGAGAGAGAGAGAACGTGAGTAACAAGAGCAGAGAGAGCGAACGGGAGTAACAAGAGCAGAGAGAGAGAACGTGAGTAACAGGAGCAGAGAGATAGAACGTGAGTAACAGGAGCAGAGAGATAGAGAACGTGAGTAACAGGAGCAGAGAGAGATAGAACGTGAGTAACAGAAGCAGAGAGATAGAACGGGAGTAACAGGAGCAGAGAGAGAGAACGTGAGTAACAGGAGCAGAGAGAGAGAACGTGAGTAACAGGAGCAGAGAGAGAGAGAACGTGAGTAACAAGAGCAGAGAGATAGAACGGGAGTAACAGGAGCAGAGAGAGAGAACGGGAGTAACAGGAGCAGAGAGAGAGAACGTGAGTAACAGGAGCAGAGAGAGAGAACGTGAGTAACAGGAGCAGAGAGAGAGAACGTGAGTAACAGGAGCAGAGAGAGAGAGAATGGGAGTAACAGGAGCAGAGAGAGATAGAACGTGAGTAACAGGAGCAGAGAGATAGAACGGGAGTAACAGGAGCAGAGAGAGAGAACGGGAGTAACAGGAGCAGAGAGAGAGAGAACGTGAGTAACAGGAGCAGAGAGAGAGAACGTGAGTAACAGGAGCAGAGAGAGAGAGAATGGGAGTAACAGGAGCAGAGAGAGAGAACGTGAGTAACAGGAGCAGAGAGAGAGAAAGTGAGTAACAGGATCAGCGAGATTACGTGAGTAACAGGAGGAGAGAGAGAGAAAGTGAGTAACAGGAGCAGAGAGAGAGAACGTGAGTAACAGGAGCAGCGAGAGAGAACGTGAGTAACAGGAGCAGAGAGAGAGAAAGTGAGTAACAGGATCAGCGAGATTACGTGAGTAACAGGAGCAGAGAGAGAGAACGTGAGTAACAGGAGCAGCGAGAGAGAACGTGAGTAACAGGAGCAGAGAGAGAGAACGTGAGTAACAGGAGCAGCGAGAGAGAGAACGTGAGTAACAGGAGCAGAGAGAGAGAACGTGAGTAACAGGAGCAGAGAGAGAGAACGTGAGTAACAGGAGCAGCGAGAGAGAACGTGAGTAACAGGAGCAGAGAGAGAACGTGAGTAACAGGAGCAGAGAGAGAACGTGAGTAACAGGAGCAGAGAGAGAGAGAACGTGAGTAACAGGAGCAGAGAGAGAACGTGAGTAACAGGAGCAGAGAGAGAACGTGAGTAACAGGATCAGAGAGAGAGAACGTGAGTAACAGGAGCAGAGAGAGAACGTGAGTAACAGGAGCAGAGAGAGAACGTGAGTAACAGGAGCAGAGAGAGAACGTGAGTAACAGGAGCAGAGAGAGAACGTGAGTAACAGGAGCAGAGAGAGAACGTGAGTAACAGGAGCAGAGAGAGAACGTGAGTAACAGGAGCAGAGAGAGAACGTGAGTAACAGGAGCAGAGAGAGAGAACGTGAGTAACAGGAGCAGAGAGAGAGAACGTGAGTAACAGGATCAGCGAGATTACGTGAGTAACAGGAGGAGAGAGAGAGAAAGTGAGTAACAGGAGCAGAGAGAGAGAACGTGAGTAACAGGAGCAGCGAGAGAGAACGTGAGTAACAGGAGCAGAGAGAGAGAAAGTGAGTAACAGGATCAGCGAGATTACGTGAGTAACAGGAGCAGAGAGAGAGAACGTGAGTAACAGGAGCAGCGAGAGAGAACGTGAGTAACAGGAGCAGAGAGAGAGAACGTGAGTAACAGGAGCAGCGAGAGAGAGAACGTGAGTAACAGGAGCAGAGAGAGAGAACGTGAGTAACAGGAGCAGAGAGAGAGAACGTGAGTAACAGGAGCAGCGAGAGAGAACGTGAGTAACAGGAGCAGAGAGAGAACGTGAGTAACAGGAGCAGAGAGAGAACGTGAGTAACAGGATCAGAGAGAGAGAACGTGAGTAACAGGAGCAGAGAGAGAACGTGAGTAACAGGAGCAGAGAGAGAACGTGAGTAACAGGAGCAGAGAGAGAACGTGAGTAACAGGAGCAGAGAGAGAACGTGAGTAACAGGAGCAGAGAGAGAACGTGAGTAACAGGAGCAGAGAGAGAACGTGAGTAACAGGAGCAGAGAGAGAACGTGAGTAACAGGAGCAGAGAGAGAACGTGAGTAACAGGAGCAGAGAGAGAACGTGAGTAGTGAATTGGGATGTGAAAGCCACAGCAGCTAAGCGGTGGAGAAGGGTGATCGGAGGGGCGTGGGGGGAAGGGTGATTGCAGGAGGGGGGTGGGGAAGGGTGATCGCAGGAGGGGGGGGGGAGGGTGATCGCATGGGGGGGGGGAGGGGGGAAATTGATCATGGTACCTGACACTGTTGCCATAGCCATATTTCCTTGCTGCAGAGCCGTCGCTGGGACCACAATCCCCTGGGTGCTGAGGGTGCCACCGAGCCCAGTCTGCAGGTACAAGGGAGAGACTGAGTGCACCAGAGCCAGGACACAGGGGGGGGGGGAGGGGAGCGCCAGGACACAGGACACAGGAGGGGGGGAGGGAGCGCCAGGACACAGGACACAGGAGGGGGGGAGGGAGCGCCAGGACACAGGAGGGGGGAGGGAGCGCCAGGACACAGGAGGGGGGAGGGAGCGCCAGGACACAGGAGGGGGGAGGGAGCGCCAGAGCCATTACAAAGGAGGGGGGGAGGGAGCGCCAGGACACAGGAGGGGGGAGGGAGCACCAGAGCCATTACACAGGAGGGAGGGAGCGCCAGGACACAGGAGGGGGGGAGGGAGCGCCAGGACACAGGAGGGGGGAGGGAGCGCCAGGGCCAGGACACAGGAGGGGGGAGGGAGCGCCAGAGCCAGGACACAGGAGGGGGAGGGAGCGCCAGGACACAGGAGGGGGGAGGGAGCGCCAGAGCCATTACACAGGAGGGGGGGAGGGAGCGCCAGGACACAGGAGGGGGGGAGGGAGCGCCAGGACACAGGAGGGGGGAGGGAGCGCCAGGGCCAGGACACAGGAGGGGGGAGGGAGCGCCAGAGCCAGGACACAGGAGGGGGGAGGGAGCGCCAGGACACAGGAGGGGGGAGGGAGCCCCAGAGCCATTACACAGGAGGGGGGGAGGGAGCGCCAGGACACAGGAGGGGGGGAGGGAGCGCCAGGACACAGGAGGGGGGAGTGAGCGCCAGGGCCAGGACACAGGAGGGGGGAGGGAGCGCCAGAGCCAGGACACAGGAGGGGGGAGGGAACGCCAGGACACAGGAGGGGGGAGGGAGGGAGCGCCAGGACACAGGAGGGGGGAGCGCCAGAGCCAGGACACAGGAGGGGGGAGGGAGCGCCAGGACACAGGAGGGGGGAGGGAGGGAGCGCCAGGACACAGGAGGGGGGAGGGAGGGAGCGCCAGGACACAGGAGGGGGGAGCGCCAGAGCCAGGACACAGGAGGGGGGGAGGGAGCGCCAGGACACAGGAGGGGGGAGGGAGGGAGCGCCAGGACAAAGGAGGGGGGGAAGGAGCGCCAGGACACAGGAGGGGGGAGGGAGCGCCAGGACACAGGACACAGGAGGGGGGGAGGGAGCGCCAGGACACAGGAGGGGGGAGGGAGCGCCAAGACACAGGAGGGGGGAGGGAGCGCCAGGACACAGGAGGGGGGAGGGAGCGCCAGAGCCATGACACAGGAGGGGGGAGGGGGCGCCAGGACACAGGAGGGGGGAGGGAGCGCCAGAGCCATGACACAGAAGGGGGGGAGGGAGCGCCAGGACACAGGAGGGGGGGAGGGAGCGCCAGGACACAGGAGGGGGGAGGGAGTGCCAGGGCCAGGACACAGGAGGGGGGAGGGAGCGCCAGAGCCAGGACACAGGAGGGGGGAGGGAGCGCCAGGACACAGGAGGGGGGAGGGAGCGCCAGAGCCATGACACAGGAGGGGGGAGGGAGCGCCAGAGCCATGACACAGGAGGGGGGAGGGAGCGCCAGAGCCAGGACACAGGAGGGGGGGAAGGAGCGCCAGGACACAGGAGGGGGGAGGGAGCACCAGAGCCAGGACACAGGAGGGGGGAGGGAGGGAGCGCCAGGACACAGGAGGGGGGAGGGAGCGCCAGGACACAGGAGGGGGGAGGGAGCGCCAGAGCCAGGACACAGGAGGGGGGAGGGAGTGCCAGGACACAGGAGGTGGGAGGGAGCGCCAGCACACAGGAGGGGGGAGGGAGCGCCAGAGCCAGGACACAGGAGGGGGGGGGGAGCGCCAGAGCCAGGACACAGGAAGGGGGAGGGTAGGGAACACCAGGACACAGGAGGGGGGAGGGCAGGGAGCACCAGGACACTGGAGGGGGGAAGGCAGGGAGCACTAGGACACAGGAGGGGGGAGGGCAGGGAGCACTAGGACACAGGAGGGGGAGGGTAGGGAACACCAGGACACAGGAGGGGGGAGGGTAGGGAGAACCAGGACACAGGAGGGGGGAGGGTAGGGAGCACTAGGACACAGGAGGGGGGAGGGTAGGGAGCACCAGGACACAGGAGGGGGGAGGGTAGGGAGCACCAGGACACAGGAGGGGGAGGGTAGGGAACACCAGGACACAGGAGGGGGGGAGGGTAGGGAGCACCAGGACACAGGAGGGGGGGGAGGGTAGGGAGCACCAGGACACAGGAGGGGGTAGTGTAGGGAGCACCAGGACACAGGAGGGGGAGGGTAGGGAACACCAGGACACAGGCGGGGGGGGGTAGGGAGCACCAGGACACAGGAGGTGGGAGGGTAGGGAGCACCAGGACACAGGAGGGGGGGGGGAGGGTAGGGAGCACCAGGACACAGGAGGGGGGAGGGTAGGGAGCACCAGGACACAGGAGGGGGGAGGGTATGGAGCACCAGGACACAGGAGGGGGGAGGGTAGGGAACACCAGGACACAGGAGGGGGGAGGGTAGGGAGCACCAGGACACAGGAGGGGGAGGGTAGGGAGCTCCAGGACACAGGAGGGGGGAGGGTAGGGAGCACCAGGACACAAGAGGGGGGGAGGGTAGGGAACACCAGGACACAGGAGGAGGCCGGGTAGGGAGCACCAGGACACAGGAGGGGGGAGGGTAGGGAGCACCAGGACACAGGAGGGGGGAGGGTAGGGAGCACCAGGACACAGGAGGAGGGAGGGTAGGGAGCACCAGGACACAGGAGGGGGGAGGGTAGGGAACACCAGGACACAGGAGGGGGGAGGGTAGGGAACACCAGGACACAAGAGGGGGGAGGGTAGGGAACACCAGGACACAGGAGGGGGGAGGGTAGGGAGCTCAAGGACACAGGAGGGGGGGAGGGTAGGGAGCACCAGGACACAGGAGGGGGGAGGGTAGGGAGCATCAGGACACAGGAGGGGGGAGGGGAGGGAGCACCAGGGCACAGGAGGGGGGAGGGTAGGGAGCACCAGGACACAGGAGGGGGGAGGGTAGGGAGCACCAGGACACATGAGGGGGGAGGATAGGGAGCACCAGGACACATGAGGGGGGAGGGTAGGGAGCATCAGGACACAGGAGGGGGGGGGGGGTAGGGAGCACCAGAACACAGGAGGGGGGAGGGTAGGGAGCTCCAGGACACAGGAGGGGGGAGGGTAGGGAGCTCCAGGACACAGGAGGGGGGAGGGGAGGAAACACCAGGACACAGGAGGGGGAGGGTAGGGAGCACCAGGACACAGGAGGGGGGAGGGTAGGGAACACCAGAACACAGGAGGGGGGAGGGTAGGGAGCACCAGGACACAGGAGGGGGGGGGAAGAGTAGGGAGCACCAGAACACAGGAGGGGGGAGGGTAGGGAGCTCCAGGACACAGGAGGGGGGGAGGGTAGGGAGCACCAGGACACAGGAGGGGGGAGGGTAGGGAACACCAGGACACAGGAGGGGGGAGGGTAGGGAACACCAGGACACAGGAGGGGGGAGGGTAGGGAACACCAGGACACAGGAGGAGGGAGGGTAGGGAGCACCAGGACACATGAGGGGGGAGGGTAGGGAGCACCAGGACACAGGAGGGGGGAGGGTAGGGAGCTCCAGGACACAGGAGGGGGGAGGGGAGGAAACACCAGGACACAGGAGGGGGGAGGGTAGGGAGCACCAGGACACAGGAGGGGGGAGGGTAGGGAACACCAGGACACAGGAGGGGGGAGGGTAGGGAACACCAGGACACAGGAGGGGGGAGGGTAGGGAACACCAGGACACAGGAGGAGGGAGGGTAGGGAGCACCAGGACACATGAGGGGGGAGGGTAGGGAGCTCCAGGACACAGGAGGGGGGAGGGTAGGGAGCTCCAGGACACAGGAGGGGGGAGGGGAGGAAACACCAGGACACAGGAGGGGGGAGGGTAGGGAGCACCAGGACACAGGAGGGGGGAGGGTAGGGAACACCAGGACACAGGAGGGGGGAGGGTAGGGAACACCAGGACACAGGAGGGGGGAGGGTAGGGAACACCAGGACACAGGAGGAGGGAGGGTAGGGAGCACCAGGACACATGAGGGGGGAGGGTAGGGAGCACCAGGACACATGAGGGGGGAGGGTAGGGAGCACCAGGACACATGAGGGGGGAGGGTAGGGAGCTCCAGGACACAGGAGGGGGGAGGGTAGGGAGCTCCAGGACACAGGAGGGGGGAGGGGAGGAAACACCAGGACACAGGAGGGGGGGGAGGGTACGGAGCACCAGAACACAGGAGGGGGGGAGGGTAGGGAGCACCAGGACACAGGAGGGGGGAGGGTAGGGAGCACCAGGACACAGGAGGGGGGAGGGTAGGGAGTTCCAGGACACAGGAGGGGGGAGGGTAGGGAGCACCAGGACACAGGAGGGGGGAGGGTAGGGAACACCAGGACACAGGAGGAGGGAGGGTAGGGAGCACCAGGACACATGAGGGGGGAGGGTAGGAAACACCAGGACATAGGAGGGGGGGAAGGGTACGGAGCACCAGAACACAGGAGGGGGGAGGGTAGGGAGCACCAGGACACAGGAGGGGGGAGGGTAGGGAACACCAGGACACAGGAGGAGGGAGGGTAGGGAGCACCAGGACACATGAGGGGGGAGGGTAGGGAGCACCAGGACACATGAGGGGGGAGGGTAGGGAGCACCAGGACACATGAGGGGGGAGGGTAGGGAGCTCCAGGACACAGGAGGGGGGAGGGTAGGGAGCTCCAGGACACAGGAGGGGGGAGGGGAGGAAACACCAGGACACAGGAGGGGGGGTAGGGTACGGAGCACCAGAACACAGGAGGGGGGGAGGGTAGGGAGCACCAGGACACAGGAGGGGGGAGGGTAGGGAGCACCAGGACACAGGAGGGGGGAGGGTAGGGAGCTCCAGGACACAGGAGGGGGGAGGGTAGGGAGCACCAGGACACAGGAGGGGGGGAGAGTAGGGAGCACCAGAACACAGGAGGGGGGAGGGTAGGGAGCATCAGAACCAGGACACAGGAGGGGGGAGGGGAGGGAGCATCAGAACCAGGACACAGGAGGGGGGAGGGTAGGGAGCACCAGAACCAGGACACAGGAGGGAGGAGGGTATGGAGCACCAGAACCAGGACACAGGAGGGGGGAGGGTAGTGAGCACCAGAACCAGGACACAGGAGGGGGGAGGGTAGGGAGCATCAGAACCAGGACACAGGAGGGGGGAGGGGAGGGAGCATCACAGCCAAGACACAGGAGGAGCACAGACCACCAACATCAGTTGTTGTACAATTGGGGTGGGTAGTGGTGACCCTATAGTCAGTGCTGTATGGGGTGGTGCCTCTATAGCCGGTGCTGTACAGGGGGGTGTCCTTATAGCGCATGCTGTTCGCGGTAGTGTCCCAATAGCCAGTGCTGTATGGAGTAGTGTCGCTATAGCTGGTGCTGTATGGGGTGGTGCCCCTATAGCTGGTACTGCATGGGGTGGTTTCCCTATAGAGGGTTCTGTATGGGGTGGTGTCCCTATAGAGGGTTCTGTACGGGGTGGTGTTCCTATAGAGGGTTCTGTATGGAGAGATGTCCCTATAGCCAGTGTTGTACAGAGAGATGTCCCTATAGCTGGTGCTGTATGGGGTGGTGACCCGATAGCTGGTGCTGTATGGGGTGGTGACCCTATAGCTGGTGCTGTATGTGGTGGTGACCCCATAGTCAGTGCTGTACGGGGTGGTGACCCTATAGCCGGGAGTAGTTCCAGGTGACTAGAGAAGAGAAAGCATAGTCCCATAGGATATACTCTATAGGGTGTATAGGGAGAAGTATTAGCAGCAGGGTGTTAGGCTGTATAGGGAGAGGTATTAGCAGCGGGATGTTAGGGTGTATAGGGAGAGGTATTAGCTGCGGGATGTTAGGGTGTATAGGGAGAGGTATTAGCAGCAGGGTGTTAGGGTGTATAGGGAGAGGTATTAGCAGCGGGGTGTTAGGGTGTATAGGGATAGTTATTAGCAGCGGGATGTTAGGGTGTATAGGGAGAGGTATTAGCAGCAGGATGTTAGGGTGTATAGGGAGAGGTATTAGCAGCGGGATGTTAGGGTGTATAGGGAGAGGTATTAGCAGCGGGATGTTAGGGTGTATAGGGAGAGGTATTAGCAGCGGGATGTTAGGGTGTATAGGGAGAGGTATTAGCAGCAGGATGTTAGGGTGTATAGGGAGAGGTATTAGCAGCAGGGTGTTAGGGTGTATAGGGAGAGGTATTAGCAGCGGGGTGTTAGGGTGTATAGGGAGAGGTATTAGCAGCAGGGTGTTAGGGTGTATAGGGAGAGGTATTAGCAGCGGGATGTTAGGGTGTATAGGGAGAGGTATTAGCAGCGGGGTGTTAGGGTGTATAGGGAGAGGTATAAGCAGCGGGATGTTAGGGTGTATAGGGAGAGGTGTTAGCAGCGGGATGTTAGGGTGTATAGGGAGAGGTATTAGCAGCGGGGTGTTGGGGTGTATAGGGAGAGGTATTAGCAGCGGGATGTTAGGGTGTATAGGGAGAGGTATTAGCAGCGGGATGTTAGGGTGTATAGGGAGAGGTATTAGCAGCGGGATGTTACGGTGTATAGGGAGAGGTATTAGCAGCGGGGTGTTAGGGTGTATAGGGAGAGGTATTAGCAACAGGATATTAGGGTGTATAGGGGAGGTATTAGCAGCGGGGTGTTAGGGTGTATAGGGAGAGGTATTAGCAGCCGGTTTTAGGGTGTATAGGGAGAGGTATTAGCAGCGGGATGTTAGGGTGTATAGGGAGAGGTATTAGCAGCAGGGTGTTAGGGTTTATAGGGAGAGGTATTAGCAGCAGGGTGTTAGGGTGTATAGGGAGAGGTATTAGCAGCGGGGTGTTAGGGTGTATAGGGATAGTTATTAGCAGCGGGATGTTAGGGTGTATAGGGAGAGGTATTAGCAGCGGGATGTTAGGGTGTATAGGGAGAGGTATTAGCAGCGGGATGTTAGGGTGTATAGGGAGAGGTATTAGCAGCGGGATGTTAGGGTGTATAGGGAGAGGTATTAGCAGCGGGATGTTAGGGTGTATAGGGAGAGGTATTAGCAGCAGGGTGTTAGGGTGTATAGGGAGAGGTATTAGCAGCGGGGTCTTAGGGTGTATAGGGAGAGGTATTAGCAGCGGGATGTTAGGGTGTATAGGGAGAGGTAATAGCAGCAGGGTGTTAGGGTGTATAGGGAGAGGTATTAGCAGCGGGATGTTAGGGTGTATAGGGAGAGGTATTAGCAGCGGGATGTTAGGGTGTATAGGGAGAGGTATTAGCAGTGGGATGTTAGGGTGTATAGGGAGAGGTATTAGCAGCGGGGTGTTAGGGTGTATAGGGAGAGGTATTAGCAGCAGGGTGTTAGGGTGTATAGGGAGAGGTATTAGCAGCGGGATGTTAGGGTGTATAGGGAGAGGTATTAGCAGCGGGGTGTTAGGGTGTATAGGGAGAGATATTAGCAGCGGGGTGTTAGGGTGTATAGGGAGAGGTATTAGCAGCGGGGTGTTAGGGTGTATAGGGAGAGGTATTAGCAGCGGGGTGTTAGGGTGTATAGGGAGAGGTATTAGCAGCGGGGTGTTAGGGTGTATAGGGAGAGGTATTAGCAGCGGGGTGTTAGGGTGTATAGGGAGAGGTATTAGCAGCGGGATGTTAGGGTGTATAGGGAGAGGTATTAGCAGCGGGTGTTAGGATGTATAGGGAGAGGTATTAGCAGCAGGGTGTTAGGATGTATAGGGAGAGGTATTAGCAGCAGGGTGTTAGGGTGTATAGGGAGAGGTATTAGCAGCGGGGTGTTAGGGTGTATAGGGAGAGGTATTAGCAGCGGGATGTTAGGGTGTATAGGGAGAGGTATTAGCAGCAGGGTGTTAGGGTGTATAGGGAGAGGTATTAGCAGCGGGATGTTAGGGTGTATAGGGAGAGGTATTAGCAGCAGGGTGTTAGGGTGTATAGGGAGAGGTATTAGCAGCAGGGTGTTAGGATGTATAGGGAGAGGTATTAGCAGCAGGATGTTAGGGTGTATAGGGAGAGGTATTAGCAGCAGGATGTTAGGGTGTATAGGGAGAGGTATTAGCAGCGGGATGTTAGGGTGTATAGGGAGATGTATTAGCAGCAGGATGTTGGGGTGTATAGGGAGAGGTATTAGCAGCGGGGTGTTAGGGTGTATAGGGAGAGGTATAAGCAGCGGGATGTTAGGGTGTATAGAGAGAGGTATTAGCAGCGGGATGTTAGGGTGTATAGGGAGAGGTATAAGCAGCGGGATGTTAGGGTGTATAGAGAGAGGTATTAGCAGCGGGGTGTTAGGGTGTATAGGGAGAGGTATTAGCAGCAGGATGTTAGGGTGTATAGGGAGAGGTATTAGCAGCGGGGTGTTAGGGTGTATAGGGAGAGGTATTAGCAGCAGTATGTTAGGGTGTATAGGGAGAGGTATTAGCAGCGGGGTGTTAGGGTGTATAGGGAGAGGTATTAGCAGCAGGATGTTAGGGTGTATAGGGAGAGGTATTAGCAGCAGGGTGTTAGGATGTATAGGGAGAGGTATTAGCAGCAGGATGTTAGGGTGTATAGGGAGAGGTATTAGCAGCGGGGTGTTAGGGTGTATAGGGAGAGGTATTAGCAGCAGGGTGTTAGGGTGTATAGGGAGAGGTATTAGCAGCAGGGTGTTAGGATGTATAGGGAGAGGTATTAGCAGCAGGATGTTAGGGTGTATAGGGAGAGGTATTAGCAGCAGGATGTTAGGGTGTATAGGGAGAGGTATTAGCAGCAGGATGTTGGGGTGTATAGGGAGAGGTATTAGCAGCAGGGTGTTACGGTGTATAGGGAGAGGTATTAGCAGCGGGGTGTTAGGGTGTATAGGGAGCGGTATTAGCAGCGGGGTGTTAGGGTGTATAGGGAGAGGTATAAGCAGCGGGATGTTAGGGTGTATAGAGAGAGGTATTAGCAGCGGGATGTTAGGGTGTATAGGGAGAGGTATAAGCAGCGGGATGTTAGGGTGTATAGAGAGAGGTATTAGCAGCGGGGTGTTAGGGTGTATAGGGAGAGGTATAAGCAGCGGGATGTTAGGGTGTATAGGGAGAGGTATTAGCAGCAGGATGTTAGGGTGTATAGGGAGAGGTATTAGCAGCGGGATGTTAGGGTGTATAGGGAGAGGTATAAGCAGCGGGATGTTAGGGTGTATAGGGAGAGGTATAAGCAGCGGGATGTTAGGGTGTATAGAGAGAGGTATTAGCAGCGGGATGTTAGGGTGTATAGGGAGAGGTATAAGCAGCGGGATGTTAGGGTGTATAGAGAGAGGTATTAGCAGCGGGGTGTTAGGGTGTATAGGGAGAGGTATTAGCAGCGGGATGTTAGGGTGTATAGGGAGAGGTATTAGCAGCGGGATGTTAGGGTGTATAGGGTGCGGTATTAGCAGCAGGGTGTTAGGGTGTATAGGGCGAGGTATTAGCAGCGGGGTGTTAGGGTGTATAGGGAGAGATATTATCAGCGGGATGTTAGGGTGTATAGGGAGAGGTATTAGCAGCGGGATGTTAGGGTGTATAGGGAGAGGTATTAGCAGCGGGATGTTAGGGTGTATAGGGTGAGGTATTAGCAGCGGGGTGTTAGGGTGTATAGGGAGAGGTATTAGCAGCAGGGTGTTAGGGTGTATAGGGAGAGGTATAAGCAGCGGGATGTTAGGGTGTATAGAGAGAGGTATTAGCAGCGGGGTGTTAGGGTGTATAGGGAGAGGTATAAGCAGCGGGATGTTAGGGTGTATAGAGAGAGGTATTAGCAGCGGGGTGTTAGGGTGTATAGGGAGAGGTATTAGCAGCGGGATGTTAGGGTGTATAGGGAGAGGTATTAGCAGCGGGGTGTTAGGGTGTATAGGGAGAGGTATGAGCAGCGGGGTGTTAGGGTGTATAGGGAGAGGTATTAGCAGCGGGGTGTTAGGGTGTATAGGGAGAGGTATTAGCAGCGGGGGGTTAGGGTGTATAGGGAGAGGTATTAGCAGCGGGGTGTTAGGATGTATAGGGACAGGTATTATCAGTAGGGTGTTAGGGTGAATAGGGAGAGGTATTAGCAGCGGGATGTTAGGGTGTATAGGGAGAGGTATTAGCAGCGGGATGTTAGGGTGTATAGGGAGAGGTATTAGCAGCAGGGTGTTAGGGTGTATAGAGAGAGGTATTAGCAGCGGGGTGTTAGGGTGTATAGGGAGAGGTATTAGCAGCGGGGTGTTAGGGTGTATAGGGAGAGGTATTAGCAGCGGGGGGTTAGGGTGTATAGGGAGAGGTATTAGCAGCGGGGTGTTAGGATGTATAGGGACAGGTATTATCAGTAGGGTGTTAGGGTGAATAGGGAGAGGTATTAGCAGCAGGGTGTTAGGGTGAATAGGGAGAGGTATTAGCAGCAAGATGCATGGGGGGAGTAGTATTATTTGGGGTTCCCATTTGTATACCTGGTGCTGTATGGGGGAGTACTGACCCCCGGGGTCACCACTGAGAAGAGTCTCACTGTTCATCTTGGTTTTCAGACAGGAGATGTAGCGGCTGCAGAAATCCTTACACAGCTCATTCACTTTCTCCAACTCCAGCAGGTGAATCCGCAAAACCTGGATCGCTTTCACCATCTGACGGGAGAGAGGGGACAGTGTGACAGTGTGACACACACAGAGACACACAGCAAAACGAGAAGCACCCCATAACGTGATGTTGCCACCACGCCAGACAGTTGGATTGCTGGTGACTGGGTGATGTGCAGTGTTGAGCTTGCGCCAGATGTAACGCTTGGAATTTAGACCAAAATGTTCACTTGTTGTCTCATCTGACCACAACCCCTTTTCCACATCTTTGAGTAATGGCTTCTTTCTTGCGACCCGTCCATTCAGCCCAGCTTTGTGAAGGGATCGGCTTATTCTTGATGTGTAAACACGGACTTATCACCCAGTCAACACCATCCCAACTGTCAGCCATGGTGGTGGCAACGTCATGTTCTGGGGACGCTTCTCTTCAGCAGGGACTGGGACGCTCGTCAGGATGGAGGGGAGAATGGATGGTACCAAGCACTGGCGAATCCTGGATAAACCTGTTTGAGTTCAGCCAAGACTCTGACACTGGGGGGGAAAGTCACACTTCAGCAGGACAATGACCCGAAGCACAAAGCCAAAGTGGAGAATAAATGATTGTTCTGGAGTGGCCCAGTCACAGTCCTGACGTGAATCCAATGAAACATTTATGGCAAGATTTGAAGATTGCCGTCCATCGACGATCCCCAATAAACTTATCAGAACCGGATCCATTTTTCCGTGAAGAACGGGCAGACATGTTACCATCCTTCTGTGCAAAGCTACGAGAGACAGATCCAAAAACTCATAGCAGTCATTTCTGCAAAGGGGCTTCTACCGGGCGCTGACCTAGGGGGCTGAATACTTATGCAGCCAGTACATTTCCTTTGCTGACATTTACTGTAACCTCCTCCTCATATAACAGCGCTCAGTGTAACCTCCCCCTCATATAACAGCGCTCAGTGTAACCTCCCCCTCATATAACAGCGCTCAGTGTAACCTCCTCCTCATATAACAGCGCTCAGTGTAACCTCCCCCTCATATAACAGCGCTCAGTGTAACCTCCCCCTCATATAACAGCGCTCAGTGTAACCTCCTCATATAACAGCGCTCAGTGTAACCTCCCCCTCATATAACAGCGCTCAGTGTAACCTCCCCCTCATATAACAGCGCTCAGTGTAACCTCCCCCTCATATAACAGCACTCAGTGTAACCTCCCCCTCATATAACAGCGCTCAGTGTAACCTCCTCCTCATATAACAGCGCTCAGTGTAACCTCCCCCTCATATAACAGCGCTCAGTGTAACCTCCTCATATAACAGCGCTCAGTGTAACCTCCCCCTCATATAACAGCACTCAGTGTAACCTCCCCCTCATATAACAGCGCTCAGTGTAACCTCCTCATATAACAGCACTCAGTGTAACCTCCCCCTCATATAACAGCGCTCAGTGTAACCTCCTCATATAACAGCGCTCAGTGTAACCTCCTCATATAACAGCACTCAGTGTAACCTCCCCCTCATATAACAGCACTCAGTGTAACCTCCTCCTCATATAACAGCACTCAGTGTAACCTCCTCATATAACAGCACTCAGTGTAACCTCCCCTCAAATAACAGCGCTCAGTGTAACCTCCCCCTCATATAACAGCACTCAGTGTAACCTCCTCCTCATATAACAGCGCTCAGTGTAACCTCCCCCTCATATAACAGCGCTCAGTGTAACCTCCCCCTCATATAACAGCACTCAGTGTAACCTCCCCCTCATATAACAGCGCTCAGTGTAACCTCCTCCTCATATAACAGCGCTCAGTGTAACCTCCCCCTCATATAACAGCACTCAGTGTAACCTCCCCCTCATATAACAGCACTCAGTGTAACCTCCCCCTCATATAACAGCACTCAGTGTAACCTCCCCCTCATATAACAGCGCTCAGTGTAACCTCCCCCTCATATAACAGCACTCAGTGTAACCTCCCCCTCATATAACAGCGCTCAGTGTAACCTCCTCCACATATAACAGCACTCAGTGTAACCTCCCCCTCATATAACAGCACTCAGTGTAACCTCCCCCTCATATAACAGCACTCAGTGTAACCTCCCCCTCATATAACAGCACTCAGTGTAACCTCCCCCTCATATAACAGCACTCAGTGTAACCTCCCCCTCATATAACAGCGCTCAGTGTAACCTCCTCATATAACAGCGCTCAGTGTAACCTCCCCCTCATATAACAGCGCTCAGTGTAACCTCCCCCTCATATAACAGCGCTCAGTGTAACCTCCTCCTCATATAACAGCGCTCAGTGTAACCTCCTCATATAACAGCGCTCAGTGTAACCTCCCCCTCATATAACAGCACTCAGTGTAACCTCCCCCTCATATAACAGCGCTCAGTGTAACCTCCCCCTCATATAACAGCGCTCAGTGTAACCTCCCCCTCATATAACAGCACTCAGTGTAACCTCCCCCTCATATAACAGCGCTCAGTGTAACCTCCTCATATAACAGCACTCAGTGTAACCTCCCCCTCATATAACAGCGCTCACTGTAACCTCCTCATATAACAGCACTCAGTGTAACCTCCTCCTCATATAACAGCGCTCAGTGTAACCTCCTCCTCATATAACAGCGCTCAGTGTAACCTCCCCCTCATATAACAGCGCTCAGTGTAACCTCCCCCTCATATAACAGCACTCAGTGTAACCTCCCCCTCATATAACAGCACTCAGTGTAACCTCCCCCTCATATAACAGCGCTCAGTGTAACCTCCCCCTCATATAACAGCACTCAGTGTAACCTCCCCCTCATATAACAGCGCTCAGTGTAACCTCCCCCTCATATAACAGCGCTCAGTGTAACCTCCCCCTCATATAACAGCGCTCAGTGTAACCTCCTCCTCATATAACAGCGCTCAGTGTAACCTCCCCCTCATATAACAGCGCTCAGTGTAACCTCCCCCTCATATAACAGCGCTCAGTGTAACCTCCCCCTCATATAACAGCACTCAGTGTAACCTCCCCCTCATATAACAGCACTCAGTGTAACCTCCCCCTCATATAACAGCACTCAGTGTAACCTCCTCATATAACAGCACTCAGTGTAACCTCCTCATATAACAGCACTCAGTGTAACCTCCTCATATAACAGCGCTCAGTGTAACCTCCTCATATAACAGCACTCAGTGTAACCTCCTCATATAACAGAGCATCAATATACTGCAAGTACGGATATAGGATAATGTATGTGGACTAAATGTGTCATTGGTTAAACATTGATGTATGCATGTCATTTTCAAATCTCTCCTGCTGTGTAACAAGGACTAATTGTAGTAAAGTATAAATGTAATACAATAAATAACTGTTATGTCAAAAACGAATCTTGTTATTAGTTCTTACTAGGAATTTATTCCATGAATTTTTTTAAAAGCAGGGGCAGTGCTAGGTGGCGAGTAGATTTTTTGGTTCGGTAAGTAGATTTTTGGGTGATTTGTCAAGCCCTGTATATATATATATATATATATATATATATATATATATATATATATATATATATATATACAGTGTTCGACAAACCTATACATTTGCTCGCCCCGGGCGATTTAACCCCCGGGCGAGTAAATATTGGCCCAAGCAGCACACGTTTGGTACTAGGTGGCGAGTAGATTTTTTTGTGTGGCGAGTAGATTTTTTGGTGATTTGTCAACCACTGTATATATATATATATATATATATATATATATATATATATATGTATATATACTAGCTGATATACCCGGCGTTGCCCGGGATAGAATTTTCCCGCTCCACCTCTCTCTCCGCTCACCCACTATCTACGACCCCCCTCTCTCTCCCCATTGCCCTCTTTCTTTCCCCCCCTTCCGCTTTCGCCCCCTTTGACAGCAATCTGGACCCCCCTGCACATGAATGCGGGCCTTCCGTGTTCACAGCTCGGGCCCCCCCCCCCCCTTCACTCCTCCGTTCCCCCCCTTCACAGCTCTGCCCCCCCCTTTACATTGTTGATTTCCCCCCCCCCCACCCTCGACAGGTCTGCCCCCCCCGTTAACAGTTCAGTACCCCCCCGTTCACAGCTCTGTTTCCCCCCCCCCTTCACAGCTCCTGCCCCCCCTTCACATGTCCAATTCCCCTTCCCCCTTCAGAGTTCAGTGAGTGGGTTAGTGAGTGGGTGGGGGGGGGTAGTGCCTTGAGTGACATTTAGTGGGTGGGTGACTGGGTAGGTGGGTTAGTGAGTGGGTGGGTTATCTCAACCCAATGCATGTCTTCCCCCACCTGCATCCCCCCCCCCTCTGTCCCCCACGGGTGGACGCATGCGCCGGCGGAGGCTGCGGAGGGGAGGCTGCGGAGGGGAGGCAGCGGAGGTGAGGCAGTGGTGCGGGTGTGATGCAGGCAGCTGGAGGGGAGGCGGCAGGGTGGCGGTGATGCGGGGGTCCGGTGGAATGAGTGTGGTGTTGGTGTGCGAGTGTAATAGTGGGTTAGAGCGCACTAGCCAATGAGAGCCGTGGGGCGGCGGGACACACGGGAGGGCGAGACACACCGGCCAATGAGAGCCGTGGGAGGGCGGGCGGGCGGACCAACGGCCCAATCAAATTGTTTACAGGGACGCACAAACAACACTTTGAGTTTTGTATACAGTAGGGCCCCGCTTTACAGCGTTCCGTTCATACAGCGTTTCCCAATGTATACCCATATTCATTAGGTTTGGCGCTTGTTCCGTTTTTCCGGCGATTTTCAGCATGATGCGCTCAGCAGCAAAGTATCCGGCTGTCACAAAGCAACAGTTTTAGCTCGTGCGCAACACCTTGTCAGATGCCATTTGTCAGCGAAACAGTCGGGTTACAGCTCTGCATCTCTGTTTTCAAGAGGTACAATACAGTACAGTAGGGCCCTGCTTTACGGCGATTTCCACTTTACGGCGGCGTCCTGGAACGGAACCCGCCATATGTGCGGGGCCCTACTGTATATAGATATATATATATATAAAAAATGAATAGATGATACCGTTCTGTGGCTAACGAAATGCTTTCATTTGTGCGAGCTTTCGAGATACACTGATCTCTTCTTCCGGCGATGGTACAATGAATAAAGCAAGAGAGGTTAAACTTAAAACCAGTGCATATACTGTAGGAATGTTATCTGTGACTGAAACCCAACACCCTCCCCCCCCTCTGTGTAGTATACGATTTATGACTTGAGGTGTTAAATAGTCCCTGAATGTTAGTGATGTGAGTGTGTGTGTATGTTTGTATGTATGGCAATATAAATTGGTAAAGAGCCCACAGTGTATACAGCGCTTTACAAAAGGTGTGTGTGGAGTGGGAGTGTATATCAATGGTGTGGGTAGGTGAGGAAATGTAAGAGGCTGTAGCATTACTAAAAGTGTGTGTAGATACTATGTGCTCCCGATTGGTATATAGGGCTGGAATGACAGAGTATTAGTATGTGTAAGAGACAGCTGTGTGTGCATATATTTATAGCACAGTATGTATGGACATGGCCTTTAGCACTCATGGGAAGAGAGTTCATACTCATAAAACTGCGGCCTCGGTTTAGGCCATCGCTAAGTGTCAGTTTGTCATGGGAGAGGGGGTTTGGCCCGGGATTAAAGGGGTTACACCCCATTTGGCCACCCCCTACTCTCACCTGGGAAGCAAGGGGTTAACTGCACTGTGGTCCAGTAATGTGTTTTTACCTTGCTTCAGCATCCTAATGTGTATTCCCCTGTAAAAATGTATTGTTTCTGTTCCAGTGTTTGCACCAATACATACACTGGGATTGATGCGGGAGGCTTAAGGGGTTAATGAGCTACAGTTTTAGGAAAATACAAATATGTGTGGTGTCTTTTCAGAAATATCTGGGCTTCAAAAGGCTTGATTGAAGTTGGGTGTGAAAAGTACAGAGGGGGTTAGTGTATGTTAATACCTAAGTTGCAGGCAAAGGGTATATTGCTGGTAGAGACAGCTAGGACCCAGGTCTGGAGCATTGGGTGTGAAATATAGCACCTGTGACAAATGTTCTCTACACCGGAGGCCCAGCTTCAAAGGATTTCTTGACAAGGGGTTTTATGGGGGCCAGGGGTGCGGTTACAGAAGGAGATATCAGAATGAGTGACCTTATTAAATATAAGACTATTATGAGATGTCCTCGGCTGAACGTGCTAAAAACTACATGTGTGTATTCGTGGGACGGATTCGCACATAATGATTACAGACACATGATGGCTAGCAGGTACTAAGAGACAGATATTAATATCTCTCTTAATTTTAGTATTACACGGTAATATTTAGTCTCATTGGGAGCGTCATGCGTGCCGGAATGTATTAATATGCCTTGCGTGCCAGCAAGTATTACTGAACTGAAGTTATGAAGTTATTTAGATAGGAAAATAAGTTTTTAAACGTCCTGGGGTGGGAGGAGTTTTACTCTGGGGAAGACTGTCAACCTCACCACTGATTTATGAGAGGGGCTGGGTTTAGGTTGTGTTCAATGGGAAATAATTGTATATAAACAAGGCTCAGCCTATGGCTATGGTCTTTGTGCTTTTCGTGATGGTTACATCTGAACCTGTGTTATGGAAGAAATTGCCAATCCTGTATCCTGATGGCTTTCTTGTCCAAATCCCTTAAGTAAGTGTCAATATTTTGCCTGTTATTTGTATATCTTGTATGTTCACCTTTTTCAAGGAATAAATTATATTTTATCATATCTAGTCGTGTTCAGTTCAACCCAGGTATTTTGGTGTATAATATAGGCCTCTCACAAGTTCCCGTGACACAGTTGCATAAACTTTATTCATGCAACGTCTCTCTTTCGGTGTTCTAAGATTACCTGTGAGTATGGCCACATTCAGAACGTTCACCAGAGTCAGAGAAATGTTAACCAACAGGACCGTCTCTTGTTCCGCATGTGATGCTGTGGCGATGCAGACCGTCTCTTGTTCCGCATGTGATGCTGTGGTGATGCGGACTGTCTCTTGTTCCGCGTGTGATGCTGTTGCGATGCAGACAGTCTCTTGTTCCACGTGTGATGCTGTGGCGATGCAGGTTCATTCTCTTGTTTAGCCCCTGTCCCGTCTCCCATATGTAGTAGCAGCCCCCTGGGCATTTCATGCACATGATGAGGTACACGACATTGCTGGAGTAACAGGTGAACCTTCCTCTGATTTTGTATTCCAGATTCCTGTTTGGTATTTGTATTGTGCCCGCTGTGTGGAGCATTGCGCAGGTTTTGCATCTTGCGTCCTGGCATGGTCTTGTCCCACATTCAGTTGTACTGTTGAATACATTAGACTGTTGAATAATTAGACTGTAAGCTCCTCGGGGCAGGGACTCCTCTTCCTTAATGTTACTTTTATGTCTAAAGCACTTATTCCCATGATCTGTTATTTATATTATCTGTTATTTATTTGATTACCACGTGTATTACTACTGTGAAGCGCTATGTACATTAAAGCGCTATATAAATAAAGACATTAAATACAATACTTTACTCCTCACCATCTCTTTTTCTTTTCTTGAGATTATGAGGTTGTCTGTATGATAATAAGGGTGTTTCAGGGAAGACATGTTGCAGTCTTGTATCTTCCTGGAGGATGGGTTGTAGTTCCCTGGCGATCTTGGGTAGGGCTTTTAGGTGTGGGTTATATGTGACCACCAAAGGTACCCTGTCTCTTGTCTCTTTCTGTCTGTATTCAAGGAGATCACTTCTTGGTATTCTGGTGGCTTTGTGGATTTGCTGGTCTACAATTCTGTGGTTATATCCACGGTTTATGAAATCCAATCTCAAGGCTGTTATCCACTGGCCTCTGTCGGCTCTGTCGGAGCATATCCAGTTGTATGGTATGGCTTGACTGTATATGGTTGCATGCTTAGTGTGTGTTGGGTGGAAGCTGTTGTCCCTCAAATAGCTGTCTCTGTCTGTAGGTTTGCGGTGTCTAGGAAGTGTACTTCGTCCGGGGAATGGGTGAGTTTGAGGTTGATGGTCGGGTGGAACGTATTGAAGTTCTCATGTGTAAGGAATCCTTTTCTGGGTTTTGCTGGAGCTCACCCTTGCAGAGTTGATGAGCTCTCAGACAGACCTCTCCTTGGATTTGCTAGCACTATCACATGTGCTTGCAATCACTGCAGCTCTGTTTCTCTGCTCTGTCATTTGAGGAATTCCCACACACCCCTGTCTATGGATTGGCTTCCTGCCCTTCTTATACTGGGTTTTCCCAGTTCCTCATTGCTGAGCATAAACCAAGATTCACTTGGATGTAAATGTGTTTGCCACAAGCTATATTGCCTTAGCCTTGCTCCTGAGACCTGCTGCATTCACCCCAGGCAGAGGTCTGCTATTTGGTTCCTGTACTGAAGCACTGGATCCCCAGTGCTAGTCTTGCCTTGTTCCTGAGACCTGCTGCATTCACCCCAGGGAGGTCTGCTATCTGGTTCCTGTGCTGAAGTGCTGGATCCCCAGTGCCAGCCTTACTTTGTTCCAGAGACCTGCATTCTCCCCTTGCGGAGATCATGGGCCGCAGAGGCCATTCCTGCACTTCAGCTACTATGCTGAAGTTGTATGCCCCTGACTTCCTGTTGCCGAACTCCAGCCTGTACATCGACAACCCTACGGTCTCCAACCCTGACCCTGGCTTCTCTAATCCTGACCCTGCTATGATTGACTACGGACTGCGCAATCCTGAACCGGTTTTGTGGTCTAAGGTCAAAGTATACACATCCCCACCTCAGCCCCGCGGTCCGGTCCCGGTTTGTGGCGAGCACGTCCGTTACATCATGGAACTGTAGGAGGTCCTGTTCACCAGAGGTCCAAATCAGGAGGATGTTATCGATGTAGCGAAGGTATGTAAGGGGTTTCAAGTGACAGGTGGAAAGTCACTTTCCAGTTTTGCACAGAACAGATTGGCATACTGTGGCGCCATTCGAGTGCCCATAGCGGTCCCGGTTGTCTGGAGGTATGTGTCATTTCCAAATGTGAAGTAGTTATGGGTCAGAATAAATTCGATGCATTTAGTCTCTGTCTCTTTGAGTGGCTCCTGCGGTCCCAAAAAGTATCTGCAGGCTGAAATCCCATCTGTGTGGGGGATGCTAGTGTAAAATGACTCTACATTCATTGTTGCTAGTGGTGTTCCTGTTGAAGAAGACTTAGAACTATGCAACTAATTTTGACAGATTTATTATAAATCATTCTTCCTGGTAATGTACAGGTTATTAAGAATTTATATTAGTGTTAGGTACCCTTGAGATGTGGTCTGCCGTGTAGGGGCTCAAGGGCTTACATAGAGTTAAACTAAAAGACCATTTTATTCAAAAGATATATATATATATTTAGGCACTGTACCGTGTATAGGTGTCATTGGATGTTCTGTCTCTGGTTTAAAATATATATTGCCATGCTCAGTAGCACTCCTCTGTGACACTTATATATATTGTGGTTATTTTGGGGTTCAATATAAGCTTGTAGGTGTCCTGTGTGTTTTAAGGTGGGTCTTAAAGGTGGATAGAGAGGGTGCTAGTCGGGTATTGAGGGGAAGGGCATTCTAGACGTGCGGGGCAGTCAGTGAGAAAGGTTTAAGGTGGGAGAGGGCTTTAGATACAAAGGGAGTAGAGAAGGCATCCTTGAGCAGAACACAAGAGTCAGGATGGTGCATAGCGAGAAATTAGGGTTGAGATGTAAGGAGGGGCAGAAGAGTGTAAAGCTTAAAAAGTGAGGAGGAGAATTGCATATGAGATGCAGGATTTGATCGGAAGCCAGGAGAGGGATTTCAGCAGGGGAGACGCGGAGACAGATTTAGGAAAGAGTAGAGTGATTCTGGCAGCAGCGTTTAGGATAGATTGTAGGGGAGACAGGTGAGAGGCAGGAAGGCCGGACAGCAGGAGGTTACAGTAATCGAGACGGCAGTGAATGAGGGCCTGAAAGGCGTATTTTGCCCCGATATTTAATTTCCCCTGCTTGCACCAGGAAGACTTCATTTGCCCCTTACATTTTCCCCTCGTAACCATACTGTGGCCTCTCACAGTGACATTCCACTTAAGAACAGTTTTCACTCATAGGATCTTATTCTAAAAGGTGTGATAAGCTCTGATGACATCACAGGAAAAGCCCTATTAAAGTCAACAGGGCTTCTTATGCGATAGTACGTCATCTGCGCTTATCACACCTTACAGAATAAGGGCCATAGTCTCTTGGCTCTCCGAGACTGGAGAGTACCCGAGCTCTGGAAATAATCAGATGGAAAACCAAAATGTATTCTTTGTGAACTACTCATGAATTGTTCTTCTTACTCGCCGTTGACGGATACTGTAGCTGATCTACATTATTGTTCGAAGAGTCGCTGGTCCTCGTTGGTGTCGGAATCCCTTTCATGACCTCCAATAAAAGTCTCACTCTCTACCTCTGGTACTGTTGTCTGAGTTTCTGAATCATCAGGCTCAGCTAGATGTTCCCTTAGGCTAGCAGATTCCTCACTAGATGTGGTTGGTACAGCCCACCATAGCACCAGAGTTAATGGCTCTGGAGTTGCTTCTGGAGGATTCTGACTCCCTCATTCTCTCTAGGCGGTGCCTGAATCTTACAGGGTCGCATTAGATTACGATGTAATGTGTACTCATGCCCTGATCCCTGCACTGGTCTAATCATGTACATCCCGGTATGCCGGGATTAGGCTGCATAATCACTACCTAAGGAGTAGATTCACCCTTAACTTTGCTTTGTATTTTTTTTTCGGTCTGCCACTATCACCCTATCCCCTGGACGCAAAAGAACAGGACGTGGACGACCAAAGCAGCGCTCCCCATGGGACAAAACTACCCCATGACAACAGCGAGCAGCTTCTTCATGAGCTAGATGTAGTCTTCCATGGTGATGTTTTACCCAGGTATCTGGACTAAATGAGGATTCTGGTGTAGGAGTCGACAGAACCATGTTTAGAGGAAGCTGGGCATTTCTTCCAAACAACAAATAAAAAGGTGTGTATTCTGCAGTACGATGAACAGTGTTGTTGTAGGCCCAGACAAACTCTCAAATGTGTTCTGGCCAATCCCTTTATTTCGAGTCATCTAATGCTCTCAACATACTCAATAAAGCCTTTCATACACTCCATTGCCTTGGGGGTGGTATGTGGTTGTCCTGGACTGTTGAATGTGGTATAATTTGCATAATTCAGCTAACAGGATAAATTCAAGGTAGCCCCCTGATTGGAGTGGAAGCATATGCCTGCATCAACCTTTCCCAAAGAGCCTTCACTGTGGTTATAGTGGTCTGATCTTTAGTAGTACGACAGCATATTTTGTGAAATGATCTGTAAGAACTAGAACATACTTCTCACCGGATCATATTTCTTCTAGTGCTAATTAGTCCATGGTGACTAGGTGTAGTGGAATTTTAGTATGACTACTCGGTACTGGCGCCCGTTGTTCCTGCGCTTTGCTCGGTGTGCATCGGTTACATGTAGCACACACTCTTTCTACTTCCTCGTGTAGATTGGGATAATAAAAATAATGACGTATCGGCTCTAGGGTTTTCTCTTCCCCAAGGGGGCCACCTTTTTTATGTAACTCTGACACTACTCTGGTTACCTCTTGTAAGGATTGGCCTTCGGTCCCGCCCCCATGATGTGTCCCTGTCACGCTGTGCAGCCCATAGACCAGGCCAGTCCCCTGTACTGAGGTGGGATGTTGAATATACACACCGACAGCAGAGGGAGCGGGTCCGGGATGTGGTTGTAGTGTGGCCAGGCCTGGGTTAAGATTTAGAATAGTCGTTGTACTTGCCGAGTTCAGGAGTATAGAGAGTTCCGTAGTTAAATCCATTTCCGTGTCCAAGGGTCTGAGAGGTAAGAATCGTGATGGGTAAGCTGAAGTCGGGAGCCAGAGGGGTAAGTCAGACAAGCCGGTTCAAATCTGTAGGAGTAAAGACAAACAGGAGCACGACACAGTTTCCAGGCTACACAGGAAGCAAGGAGCTATGCAGAGCAAGGAAGTGAAGTCACAGCCGGATCTTTAAAGCGACAGTGACCAATCCGGACGAGGGGCATGGCGGAGGCGTGTCGAGAAGCTGCTCGTGAGTGGCTGAGAGACCAGTAAATAGTAGAGCCCAGCTGAGGGTCTGTAACACCAGTGCCAGAATCCAAGATGGCGACGGCAGAGTTCAAGGTATGCACTGGGCGGCGGCATGGGTAGCGACGGGGGTCAGGGGCAGCAGCCGCTGCAGTACTGGTAGTGGGTAAGGAGGGGTCACGCCGCAAGGGACGTGGCCCCCGATTCCTTACAGTACCCCCCCTTCAGGATCGACCTCAGGACGATCCATCCAAGGCTTCTGCGGAAATTTCTTGTGGAAGCGGTCCAAGAGAACTGGAGCATGGATGTCCTCCTTGGGTACCCAAGAGCGTTCCTCTGGGCCATAACCCTTCCAGTGAACAAGGAATTGTATCTTTCCTCTGGATACACGAGAATCCATGATTGTCTGGATTTCGAATTCAGGTTGTCCTTGGACCGTGACTGGTTTGAGTCTATGGGTCTTAGCAGGGAACCGTTTGCTCTGGACGAATGGCTTGAGCAGGGAAACGTGGAATACGTTTGGAATCCTGATGGAAGACGGAAGTTGCAGACGAAATGCTACCGGATTGATTTGTTCCTGGATCAGAAAAGGCCCTAAGAATCGAGGTGCTAATTTCGGGGTCGGAGACTTCAACTTGATATTCTTAGACGAAAGCCAAACTCGGTCCCCTGGCTTGTAATTAGGGGCCTGTTGATGACGGTGGTCTGCCTGAGACTTGAATTTCTGAGCGGCGCTAAGAAGCGCGGACTGAATCTTGATCCATGACTTCTGAAGAGTAGTTACCCATTCATCAGCCGCCGGCACTCCTATCGGAATGTTTGAGATTGGCAGTCGACTAGGGTGGAAACCATAATTCACGAAGAACGGGGTTTCATGCGTGGATTCATTACGAAGTGAATTGGTTGCAAATTCTGCCCAAGGTAGCAGGTCAACCCAATTATCCTGGGAATCGGAAATAAAACACTGCAGGTATTGTTCCAGCGTTTGATTTAGTCTTTCTGTTTGCCCATTAGTCTGGGGGTGATAGCCTGACGAGAAGGATAGCGCCATGCCAAGCCTCTTGGAGAAAGCCCGCCAAAATTTCGATATAAATTGCGTGCCTCGGTCCGAGACTATGGATGTAGGTATCCCATGGATGCGAAAAACACCTCCTTGGTGAAGATATCAGCTAGGGTGGGCGAGGAGGTAAGTCCTTTGAGTGGAACAAAGTGGGCCTGTTTTGAAAAACGGTCAATGATGACCAAAATGGTATTCATCCCTCTGGAAGGGGGTAGATCCACAATGAAATCCATTGAAATATGTGACCATGGACGTTCGGGTACTGGCAAGGGCATGAGCAAGCCTGAGGGTCTTTGATGAAGAGTCTTGTTTTGTGCGCATACTGGACAAGCACTAGTAAATTCATGAACCATCTTTGCCATATTAGGCCACCAAAAAGTACGCTTGATAAGATCCAAAGTTCTTTTGAAGCCGGGATGGCCGGCTGAACGGACAGAGTGACCCCATTCTAATATCTTTTGATGAAACCTGGGTGCGGCATAAAGAGTCCCTTCCGGTACCTCTAGACCACTCGGAATTTGTGTTTGAGCTTCAACGATCTTTTCGAGAATGTCAAATGAGTTGGCGGAAATTATAAACTTAGAGGGTACGATAGTTTCAGGGGTTTCTTCGGATCTTTCCTCCGGAGAAAATTGTCGGGACAAGGCATCAGCTTTTGTGTTCTTAGAACCAGGAATATAGGACAGAGTATAATTAAATCTTGAGAAAAATAGTGCCCAGCGAGCTTGACGAGACCCCAGACGACGTGCATTTTCGATATACAGAAGATTTTTATGGTCGGTCAATATAGAAATAGATTCGCGGGTACCTTCCAGGAGATGTCGCCATTCCTGTAAGGCCATCTTGATAGCCAAGAGCTCTCTATTGCCAACATCATAGTTCTTTTCAGCGGGCGAAAAACTTCTTTGAAAAAAAACCGCATGGATGAAGCTTATCTTGAGGGAAGAATCTCTGGGACAGGATGGCGCCTGCACCACAATCAGACGCATCAACTTCTAAAGTAAAAGGAATGATCACGTGAAGAAGTCACAAGAGCATTCACAGAAGTACATTTGGGGTGCACATCACAGTAAACATTTTTACATTTTCTAACAATGCTATAGTGAAAAACCAAAGTGAAAGTGAAAAAAGTGAAAATCATATATACAATTAAAACACGTTGCGCTGATGTTGTAACCCTTAGCAAGATAATGAAATAATATCAAATATTGACTGAAAACCTGGGCCTCTAGGCGTTAATCGCTGGTTTGTCCTCCTGCCTATTGTGGTAAAAGTAAGGTCTCAGGTATAATGCAATTAATTGCCAGATGAAAAACAGTTGGAGGAGCGTCATCAACCATATAATATGTGCAGCACTATGTATGGCTATAGCTCTAGCCCACAAGCAGCGTCCACAGTATGATAATGAATAGACCAGTGGGAGTTCCCTCACTAATAAGCTATCATATGAACGCTACTTGCTTGCAAGTAGCAGAGCTCCAACATCGCTCTCAACCAGTACTGGGTGTCCCTATGACTAGTGGCAGTGATGAAGGGTAACAATAAAGTATGGAACCATATAGTAACAGTCTATAATAGAATTGCACAATGATATGGGGGATTCCCTATAACTGAACTGTCATATAAACGTTGCTTGCTGGCAAACAACACAGCTCCAACATCGCTGTCAAGAATTACTAGGGGTCCCTGCACTGGTGTCAGATCATGGTAAGTGCTAATGTATCACTGTATAGTGTGATACTTAGCTGTGTGTACTCTCAACGTCTGCTGCTGCTGCTGCTGCTAGAGGAAAGTAAAGCCATCAGTGCTGCCGGAGCGCTCCTCCTAGCTGCTGCTTGCTCGGGGTCAGCTGCCAACGTGAAGTGACGTCACCACGTCACGGTGCCCACGCCCTACGCGTTTCTCTCCAGGCGGAGCTTCGTCAGGGGCAGGTGGATGCCGGGACTCAGGGCTTGCCTCATTAAATATCCCTAGAGCAGGTGTATTGAATGAAATGTTAATGTGAACCTCTTACTGTCACTGACGGCAGATACAAGAGTTCATAATACGCGGCGCATGTCCCTGATACCCAGCCATGGTAACACTATTACTGCTAGAACTGAAATGAAAATTAAATTAATAAAGGAATCACAATCATGATAAATAAAAATACTTATATGCAACTACAACGCAAACTTAATATATCAGTAACCCTAAACCTAATAACCCTAATAACCCTAAACCTAATACTAGCTGCCTCCAGTTTATAGGGATTGACCGAATAATCAATACTATCAGAGGAGGCGACATTGATCGTAGACTCCTGCAAATCGAGGCTGAATGGATATATCGTCTTAGAACTTTATATCCATTGGGTCTGAATGAGGGATTTACATTCACCCCTTTCATTTAAACCTCGTTTCCCCCATTTCCCCCTGTCTGCACTATGTAATAGAGTGCAATGAGAACATACTAATTCTGGTTTAGTACCTCAATAAGTTATGATTACCCATAAATACATTTTATCAATCACTGGATGGCCATATGCATATTTACAATTGTCAATACTTTGGCACATACATATGTTTCACCCTGAACTCTCCTTATCAGTGACCAAAGTTGCTGACCAGCATGCCTTCAGTCTCAGTATCCTACTGATATATTAAGTTTGCGTTGTAGTTGCATATAAGTATTTTTATTTATCATGATTGTGATTCCTTTATTAATTTAATTTTCATTTCAGTTCTAGCAGTAATAGTGTTACCATGGCTGGGTATCAGGGACATGCGCCGCGTATTATGAACTCTTGTATCTGCCGTCAGTGACAGTAAGAGGTTCACATTAACATTTCATTCAATACACCTGCTCTAGGGATATTTAATGAGGCAAGCCCTGAGTCCCGGCATCCACCTGCCCCTGACGAAGCTCCGCCTGGAGAGAAACGCGTAGGGCGTGGGCACCGTGACGTGGTGACGTCACTTCACGTTGGCAGCTGACCCCGAGCAAGCAGCAGCTAGGAGGAGCGCTCCGGCAGCACTGATGGCTTTACTTTCCTCTAGCAGCAGCAGCAGCAGCAGACGTTGAGAGTACACACAGCTAAGTATCACACTATACAGTGATACATTAGCACTTACCATGATCTGACACCAGTGCAGGGACCCCTAGTAATTCTTGACAGCGATGTTGGAGCTGTGTTGTTTGCCAGCAAGCAACGTTTATATGACAGTTCAGTTATAGGGAATCCCCCATATCATTGTGCAATTCTATTATAGACTGTTACTATATGGTTCCATACTTTATTGTTACCCTTCATCACTGCCACTAGTCATAGGGACACCCAGTACTGGTTGAGAGCGATGTTGGAGCTCTGCTACTTGCAAGCAAGTAGCGTTCATATGATAGCTTATTAGTGAGGGAACTCCCACTGGTCTATTCATTATCATACTGTGGACGCTGCTTGTGGGCTAGAGCTATAGCCATACATAGTGCTGCACATATTATATGGTTGATGACGCTCCTCCAACTGTTTTTCATCTGGCAATTAATTGCATTATACCTGAGACCTTACTTTTACCACAATAGGCAGGAGGACAAACCAGCGATTAACGCCTAGAGGCCCAGGTTTTCAGTCAATATATGATATTATTTCATTATCTTGCTAAGGGTTACAACATCAGCGCAACGTGTTTTAATTGTATATATGATTTTCACTTTTTTCACTTTCACTTTGGTTTTTCACTATAGCATTGTTAGAAAATTTAAAAATGTTTACTGTGATGTGCACCCCAAATGTACTTCTGTGAATGCTCTTGTGACTTCTTCACGTGATCATTCAATTGTTAATGATATTAACTTCTGTACATAGGTAGCACTCACTTAGTGTTATTTAACACTTGGTCTTCAAATATTATTTATAATTGTTAGTGAGCAGTGTGCAATACTATGTGTTGTTGTTAAAGTAAAAGGAAGACTAACATCAGGATGTCGCAGGATGGGTGCCGAGACGAAAGCTTGTTTCAGGGTTTCGAAGGACGAGACGGCCTGCGGAGGCCATACAGACGGGTCAGCTCCCTTCTTGGTAAGGGCCGTAATGGGATCCACAGTGGTGGAAAAATTTCGGACGAATTTCCTATAGTAATTGGAGAAGCCCAAAAAACGCTGGATGGCTTTGAGAGTTGGGCTGAGGCCAATCCAAAACAGCCTTAAGTTTTTCAGGGTCCATTGAAAATTCTTTATCTGAAATTATATAGCCTAAGAAGGCAGTAGAGGTTTGATGAAAAAGACATTTCTCGAGCTTAGCGTAAAGATTATTGACACGAAGGCGAGCGAGAACGAGCCTGGTATGCTGGACATGATATTGAAGATTTTTAGAAAATATTAGGATATCATCCAGATAGACGATTACGAAAGAGTTGAGAACATCACGGAAGACATCATTCATGAAATCCTGAAAAACAGCAGGAGCATTGCATAAGCCGAAGGGCATTACAAGATACTCGTAGTGGCCGCTTCTGGTATTGAAGGCAGTCTTCCATTCATCGCCTTCTCGGATGCGAACAAGATTGTAAGCTCCTCGGAGGCCTAGCTTGGAAATTTTTTTTGCCCCTTGAAGCCTATCAAAAAGTTCGGAGATCAGCGGAAGGGGGTATCGATTCTTGACTGTGATGAGATTGAGCCCTCGGTAATCAATGCATGGTCTCAGGGATCCATCTTTCTTCTTGACAAAAAAGAAACCGTCACCAGCGGGGGACGAAGAATTACGAATTAATCCTTTTTCAAGGTTTTCTTTGATGTATGCTGCCATGGCTTCAGTTTCAGGGAGAGACAAGGGGTAGGACTTACATTTTGGAAGAACAGCGCCGGGAACCAGATTACTGGGGCAATCATAAGGTCTGTGAGGAGGTAGAACCTCCGATTGTGTCTTACTAAACACGTCGATGAAATCCGCATATGCTTCAGGAAGAGCAGAATCATTAGCCGGGGGCGTTTCCACTCCCGCGAGGACTGTGGTAGGAGAAATGACCGGCAATGGTGAGGCGTCTGACTCTGGCTCCCACTGAATTGTCTTGCCATCCCTCCAATCAATGCGTGGGTTGTGCTGCTGTAGCCAGGGTAATCCTAGGATAACTGGAACGGCAGGAGAGTGCATCACGTCAAAGGATATGATTTCGGTATGAGTACCGGCAGAAAGGGTGAGAGGAAGAGTCTCTAACGTGATGAAGGCAGGTTGCAAAGGACGACCATCAATAGTCTCGAGGCCAATCGGCGATTTCTTAGCGATGAGCGGAATCTTATTAAGAGTAGAAAAATCTTGATCCACAAAGTTACCACCGGATCCTGAATCAAGAAAAGCGGCTGTGGTTACGCGAAAATTCGGACCTTCAAGCGAGACTGGAAGCATAATTCTCTTAGGGAGTTCCTCTTCAGAGATAGGGTGAGAAGATATTGACCCCAAAATGAGTCCCTCTTGCCCCATTGGTCGTGTTTGTTCTTTGGGCCTTAAAGGACAAAAACGTACCGTATGTTCAGGAGATCCACAGTAGTAGCAAAGGCCCTCATTCCGGCGACGAGCCCTTTCGGCAGTCCGGTCAGGGGTTCTATCGGCAGTCCTGTCGTTATTACGGAACTCTTGACTGGCAATCTGCATGGGTTCCACAGTGTCTAGAACAGGACGAATAGCTGGGAAGAATCTGGGAAGAATAGGGTCAGAAGAGAAAATTCTGGGACGCTGGCGTTCATGACGGCGCTGTTGAAGGCGCTGATCCACTCGTATGCATAGTGCGATCAATTCCTCCAATCCCTGGGGCCTGGGCTGAACTGCAAGTTCATCCTTTACAGAGTCGGACAAACCTTGCCAAAACACAGCAATAAGGGCTTCTTGGTTCCAATGCGTCTCCGCCGCGACAGTCCGGAATTCCAATGCATATTTGGCTACGGACCTACAACCTTGAGACAATTGAACAAGAGAAGCAGCGGCAGTATCTCTGCGGGCGGGAATATCAAATACCTGCTGGAATTCTTGGCGGAAGAGCTGGTAATCCTGGGTGCTTTCCGCACGCAACTCCCATATGGGAGAGGCCCACGCCAAGGCGTCCCCTGTTAAAAGAGAGTAAACATAGGCTACCTTGGTGCGTCCGGTGGGGAACAGGCTGGGAGAAATCTCAAATTGTATTTAACATTGATTCAAAAAACCACGACAAGTTAGAGGGTCACCCGCATATTCTTTAGGCGTGGGAATCCTGAGTTCTGATGGCCGGTCGCCACCCTGCGCGGCTGGGGCCGGAATAGGCTGTAGTGAAAGCTGGGAAAGTTGTTGCACCAGGCTTGTGATCTGAGTTCCCAAAGTACCAATGCAAATCGCAAGTTCCCTGATTAGTTGGCCCACCTCAGTCAGGTCTGTTTCTCTTGGGCTCTGCATAATGTCACGCTGTGCAGCCCATAGACCAGGCCAGTCCCCTGTACTGAGGTGGGATGTTGAATATACACACCGACAGCAGAGGGAGCGGGTCCGGGATGTGATTGTAGCGTGGCCAGGCCTGGGTTAAGATTTAGAATAGTCGTTGTACTTGCCGAGTTCAGGAGTATAGAGAGTTCCGTAGTTAAATCCGTTTCCGTGTCCAAGGGTCCGACCTCCGACCCGTACTGAGCGTAACCCCCAGTGTTAGATCCAGAGGGAGAGACTGCTGTGAAGTTCCGGTGGCGTCTTCCATACGAGTTGAGAGAACCGGATGTGACGTATCGGCTCCAGCAGTACAGGTCGGAGGTCGGAGATCGGTGGATGCGGCAGCAGTGTGCGGGGATTCCGAGAACGCGACTCGGCGAACATCTTTACCTTACACCAATGCTGTTAAACATCTGATATCTCGTAAGCCTCCAATTTTATCATTGTCGGATAAAAGTTTGGCATTTTATCTTTTGACTCTGTGTCTCTGTCCTGGACGCACTTTCCTCCTGATTTTTGCTCCTTGTCGCTAGTCTATGGTTGCAGTGTTACCATCTAGCGTCTTTTGCTCTTGAGAGAGATCTGCCATTCAAGTGTATTTTACTATTACGTTTTGCACTATGGTTTTATTTATTTTTTCTTATAGGTAATGATGCTCCCCTGACTTCCTCTATATTGTGCTTTCTTGTGGACAATTGAAACAGTCCTTTCAGGGTTTGAGTTTTTTCCTATAGCACTCATTGCACTTTATTTTTGATTACATATATTATCACTATACTCACTGCATGATTGTTTATAAGTGTCGAGCGCCATCTAGTGTCTTTTGTGTATAGTGGGTAAGGAGGAGTCACGCCGCAAGGGACGTGGCCCCCGATTCCTTACAGTCCCGTGACACCTCGGGCGACACGCCCCTCATTACAGACAACGCGCAAGCGCCGCGCTACTTCTGCCAGGATCAGGCTTAAGCCCCGCCCCCGCGACACATCTCCCAAGGAGAAACTTCCTCGCGCACCGGTGTCGCGTCATCAGGGACACACAAGGGGTTAATTATATCTCCAATTTCCCCACACATGCTGCACACTCTGCCCCTGCTTACCAGTGGACAGAATATGTCTAATGGCTCATCCCCCACAGCCTGGTGCAGCCCTGCTATTGGCTGCCACTTCCTTATATGCTCATCCAGCCCTCCTCCAAGTTGGCAGATTAGTGTTGTAACCTGTGCTTGCCTCAAGATACCCGTTTACCTTGTCTTTGGATTCCTGCCTGCTGCTTTTTCGTTGTTTAAAAACCAGAGACAGAACATGAAACACAGACAGAGCTCAGTGAAACCTATACACGGTACAGTGTCTAAATATACATGTATAGATATCTATTAAATAAAATGGTCTTTTAGTTTATCATTTTGGCCAAAGTGTTGTAAGCCCCTGAGCCCCTACACGGCAGACCACATCTCAAGGGTCCTGTGGCAGGACGGCCTGTAGCCGAGGTCAGGGAACAGTCCACACGTGTAGTTTCAGGATAAATGAAAATGTTCAGTGGCTTTATTTCTCCACAGCAACATAACATGCGGGTACACTGACCCTTTAAGCAAATAAATCCTGCTCCACGTTGGGAGAAAACTGACTAACACAGCAGTCCTAGCTAGCAGGCTGGCTGGCTAAACCATACCCAAACCGTAAGAGTCTTTTTAAGCAGTCATGCAAACAAATGAAAGAAATCTTACTTTGGCTGCAGTAAGTAGTGTGCTGTATCCTTCTGGCTAGCAGCACATCTATCCATGTGCTCTCATCTGAGACAGGCAGCTACTGCTGGTAACAAGATCCTTATCTACCTTGCTGGCTCTCAGGTGTCAGCTTACATCATGATTAGCTAGCTTCCACCTGAGTTAACCCTTATGAGTGCTGGATGAAGCACTCAGACATGTTTCCCAGGCATAACTGAGAGGGGTTGACTTCACCCTGTCACATACCTCCCCTGTTTGTGTGTGGCTAGTGTCCCACACGGCTGAAGCCCGACCCTCCACTCCTTCTCTTGACAACAAATCAGCATTTCCATGGTCTTTTCCAGTCTATGCTGAATATCAAAAGAGAAGGGTTGGAGGGCCATATACCACCTGGTCAACCTTGGATTTGTGTCCTTCATGGTGTTCAACCACTTCAAGGGCGCATGGTCAGTGACCAGGGTGAAGTGTACTCCGGCGACATAATGTCTCAAGGCCTCAATTGCCCATTTTACAGCGAGGAACTCCTTCTCAATAACGGAATACCTCACTTCCCTTGGGAACAGCTTTCGGCTGATGAACAGTATGGGGTGTTCAACACCATCAAATTGCTGAGACAGCACTGCTCCCAGTCCTACCTCTGAGGCATCCGTCTGGATGATGAAGGGCTCTTTAAAATCTGGGCTCCGAAGAGCGGGCCCTCTGACAGGCACTTTTTTAGCATGTCAAAGGCGTCTTGGCACTCCCAAGTCCATTTAACTTGGGTCGGGGCACTCTTTTTTATCAGATCTGTTAGGGGTGCAGATATTTCTGAAAAATTGGGGATAAACCGCCGGTAATACCCTGCTAACCCCAAAAGGGAGCGGACCTGTGTAGGGTGGGGACTTCCTTTATGGCGGCCACCTTGCTAGCTAGTGGCCTTACTATCCCTCCCCCAACGGCATAGCCTAAGTACTTTGTAGTGGATTTACCCAGGGCACATTTTTTTGGATTTGCAGTGAGCCCTGCTTCTCTTAAGGACATTAGGACTGCACTTAACCTTTTTATATGAGACTGCCAGTGTCTGCTATAGATGACAATGTCATCCAAGTAGGCCGCGGCATATGCCCTATGGGGTCGTAGTACCTTGTCCATTAACCTTTGGAATGTGGCTGGAGCCCCATGTAATCCAAATGGCATAGTGACGAATTGGTATAACCCGAGAGGGGTGGCGAAGGCAGTTTTGCATTTGGATTCTTCCGCTAGAGGTATCTGCCAATATCCTTTCGTGAGATCTAGGGTAGAGATATACACTGGCGACACACTTTATTGAAGTGTGGCCAGTTCCGCAAGCCGGGAGATTTCCCGGCTTGCAAGTGGCAGCCCCTCGGCGTGCCGCGCGTCTCCGATGCGCGGTCACGCGTCATCGGGTGCCTGCGCCCCCTGCACGCGCGTCCAGGGCTCCCCGAGGGAGCCCTGGTGTCCCGCGATGTGGGGGACGGCGGCAGGGGGTTCCGGGGGACCCGGCGGACCCGGCAGCGGTAGGGAGAGCGCCCCGATCGGAGGGTGCTCTTCCGCTGCTTTGGCGCGCGCCCGGCACCCTCCGGCACGCGCCAGGATACTGCTGCGGCCGAGAACGGGCAAATGCTCGAATAAACTCGGCCGCAGCAGTACTCTGCTTTCCCAAGCGAGTCAAGCAATTCATCCACCCTAGGCATTGGATATGCATCAAATCTGGATACAGCATTTACCTTTCGCAGATCCACGCAAAACCTCACCTTCCCATCTGGTTTAGGGACCAACACGATAGGGCTACACCATTCGCTGTGGGACTCCTCGATCACGCCCAATTCCAACATGTCTATTATCTCCCTCTCTACCAGGTCTTTTCGGCCCTCTGGCAATCTATAGGGACGGTCCCGTACTTTTACGCCAGGTTCTGTCTCAATCCTATGGGACACTAAATTAGTCTGCCCTGGCAGCTCCGAAAACACATCTGGGAACTGGTCACATAATTCTAGTAGGTCTGGCCTTTGTTCCGTTGTTAACTGCTCTCCCAGGGGAACCTGATGGTTTCAGGAGGTTCACGTGGTAGATTTGTTTACCCTTCCTGGACCCTGGTTGAGAGATCTCATAGTTCACCTCCCCGGTGCGGCGGAGAACTTGGAAAGGACCCTGCCACTTCGCAAGGAGTTTACTCTCTGATGTCGGTAGTAGTAGCATCACTTGGTCCCCAGGTTGGAAGACCCTCAAGCGAGCATTTTGGTTGTACAGCCTCTCTTGACGTTCTTGAGCAGATTTTAGGTTTTCCTTAGCAAACCGACCTATCATGTCTAGGCGGTTTCTAAGGTCTATGACATACTGAAGGGTATTCTTGGAGGGGGAAGGCTCCTCCTCCCAGGATTCCTTCAGTAGGTCGAGAATACCCCGAGGTTGGCGTCCATATAGGAGCTCAAACGGGGAGAAGCCTGTGGATGATTGGGGAACTTCTCGTACTGCAAACAACAGGAAAGGGAGAAGTTCATCCCAAGCTCGCTTTTCAGTGTCCACAAACTTCCTAAGCATGGTTTTTAAAGTATGGTTAAACCTCTCTACCAATCCATCAGTCTGAGGATGGTAGACTGAGGTCCGGACGGATTTTACCTCCAATAACTTTAGGACATCCTGCATTAACTTTGCCATGAAATTTGTTCCCTGGTCAGTTAACATTACTTGGGGAAGTCCTACCCTAGAGAACAGTTCTAACAGCCTGTGAGCAACCTTTTTAGCAGTGGCTGATCTCAGAGGGAAGGCCTCAGGATATCTGGTGGCATAATCTACCACAACGAGTATAAATTTATGTCCATTCGCAGAGGGTTCTAAAGGTCCGACCAGATCTACCCCAATTCTCTCGAATGGGACGGCTACCAAGGGCAGAGGAACGAAGGGAGCCGGCTTCTGTCCTTTTTGGCTAGTTAACTGGCATTCAGGACATGTCTCACATAGTTTCATGATGTCACCATGTATGCCTGGCCAGTAAAACCGGGACGAGATGCGGTCCGTGGTTTTATCTCTGCCCAAATGACCACCCCATGGGAGAGTATGGGCTAGGGTGAACACCGTTTTAATCAACCCTTTAGGGACTAGCATCTGTCGAATGACCTCCCCTGTTTGTGTAACCTTATTCACACGATATAGAATGTCATTCAACAGTTCAAAATGTGGAAACCCTTTTACACCCTGTTCATCCATTATCTTGTTGTTGACCTGTACCACCTTCTCATATTGTCTAGCCAGAGCTGGGTCCTCCCTCTGCCTCTGACGGAAGTCAGGAAGATCCAGGTCTGGCAAAATTCCCATATCTATCTGTTCCCCACCCTGGTCATCCCCGGCCATGACCTGCAGTCCTTTGGGCTGACTAATGTTACCAAGAGTCCCAGCCTTTCTTAACCAGTCCTCTTTTTCCGCACGTCTCTGTTTACGTGTCTTTGGGACATGGTGTCTACGGGGAAAAATCTCTGCGGAAAAAGGGAACAAGTCTCCGGGCTTCTCCGGTACCAGAGAAGTAGGCTCCGTAGGAGTAGGGGCCAACAATGTTTCGAAGTAGGGCCAGTCTCGGCCAAGTAGAACAGGAGCAGGTAGCCAGGGAGCAACTCCCACTAGTAGGCTAGCCTCTTGATCCTGGATACACAGTAGAACGTTCGCCGTCGGGTATCTCTTTGTATCCCCATGGATACACTCGATATTCCAAGGAGAGTCATAAGATAGTCTATTGCTTGGAATTAGGCCCTCTAGGATCAGGGTTTTTCCAGAGCCCGAGTCCAGCATGGCGTTTACTTTTGTCCCCTCCAGAGATGCTGGGACTAACCACGGATTGTGGTCCCCTCGGAGACAAGCTGTGGCAGTGGTTCTACCATATGAACAGTCCATCTCATCATCTCCTGAATCCGCAACCTCGGTCGTCAGCGGAAGCTCTCGATGGGGCTCGGTGTTTGGACCCCTCCGCTGTTGGATGGGGTCCTCCCTTCTGGTTGGTGGGGTTATCCTCTCCACCGGGTGGGTGACAGGAGTCCAGGTTCTCGGGGAATACTGTGGGTGGTGGCCTCCCTTGAGTGATCCAGTGGCCTCGGACCCAGGATGGGCGTCTCTGCGGGAGTTTGTACCAGGAACCCTCCGAGATGGGAAAGGGTCTTCCGATCGGGTTGACTGGATCTCCCGAGCTGGCGGGTTGTAGACCCCTCGATTGTCTGCTCTCCTGCCTCTAGCATCACCGGAAGCAACTGGTGTTTGCACCGGCCGTTCCCAGCTATCCTGTTGGGTGTCGTCGCCCAGGAAGTTTTCCACCAAGCGGACCGCTGAATCCAGGGAAAATGCAGCGTGTCTTTTTACCCAGGAGCGGGAGGAGGGGGGCAGTATCTGTATGAACTGCTCGAGCACAAACTGTTCAAGGATCTCTGCCTTGTCATGTTTTTCCGGTTGTATCCACCTGGTACATAAGTCTACTAAGCGGTGGGCTACGACCCGGGGTCTGTCTCTGTTTGTATATTTGACTCTCCAGAACCGCCGTCGGTAGGTCTCTGGAGTGAGGCCTAGGCGATCCAGAATAGCAGCCTTTAGTTGCTGATAGTCCATGGCCTCGTCTGCTGGAAGAGCCTGGTAGGCTGCCTGAGCTTCCCCTATGAGGAGTGGAGCCAGAGTCGTTACCCAGTGATCAACTGTCCAGCCGTGGGCCGTGGCTACTCTTTCAAAAGTGAGGAGAAATGCCTCTGGGTCTTCGTTTGGCTTCATTTTATGCAGCATCACCGGTGGGTTATTTGGAATCCCTGGTCTGCCAGGGGCTGGGCCTTCGGCCAGCAATTGGAGTAGCTTTTCCTCTCGCCGGGCCTCTCGCTCAGATTGCTGGGCCTCTCGCTCAGATTGCTGGGCCTATTGCTCAGCTTGTTTCTCTGCTAGCTGGAGCTGTTGCTCAAGGAACTGAGAAAAAATTGTCTCCATTTTTTTTTCTCCCCGTCTGTGTGTGTGTGGCCCTTCAGATACAGGGCCCGTCCAACATCCCACTTCTGACACCACCTGTGGCAGGACGGCCTGTAGCCGAGGTCAGGGAACAGTCCACACGTGTAGTTTCAGGATAAATGAAAACGTTCAGTGGCTTTATTGCTCCACAGCAACATAACATGCGGGTACACTGTCCCTTTAAGCAAATAAATCCTGCTCCACGTTGGGAGAAAACTGACTAACACAGCAGTCCTATCTAGCATGCTGGCTGGCTAAACCATACCCAAACCGTAAGAGTCTTTGTAAGCAGTCATGTAAACAAATGAAAGAAATCTTACTTTGGCTGCAGTAAGTAGTGTGCTGTATCCTTCTGGCTAGCAGCACATCTATCCATGTGCTCTCATCTAAGACAGGCAGCTACTGCTGGTAACAAGATCCTTATCTACCTTGCTGGCTCTCAGGTGTCAGCTTACATCATGATTAGCTAGCTTCCACCTGAGTTAACCCTTATGAGTGCTGGATGAAGCACTCAGACATGTTTCCCAGGCATAACTGAGAGGGGTTGACTTCACCCTGTCACATACCTCCCCTGTTTGTGTGTGGCTAGTGTCCCACACGGCTGAAGCCCGACCCTCCACTCCTTCTCTTGACAACAAATCAGCATTTCCATGGTCTTTTCCAGTCTATGCTGAATATCAAAAGAGAAGGGTTGGAGGGCCATATACCACCTGGTCAACCTTGGATTTGTGTCCTTCATGGTGTTCAACCACTTCAAGGGCGCATGGTCAGTGACCAGGGTGAAGTGTACTCCGGCGACATAATGTCTCAAGGCCTCAATTGCCCATTTTACAGTGAGGAACTCCTTCTCAATAACGGAATACCTCACTTCCCTTGGGAACAGCTTTCGGCTGATGAACAGTATGGGGTGTTCAACACCATCAAATTGCTGAGACAGCACTGCTCCCAGTCCTACCTCTGAGGCATCCGTCTGGATGATGAAGGGCTCTTTAAAATCTGGGCTCCGAAGAGCGGGCCCTCTGACAGGCACTTTTTTAGCATGTCAAAGGCGTCTTGGCACTCCCAAGTCCATTTAACTTGGGTCGGGGCACTCTTTTTTATCAGATCTGTTAGGGGTGCAGATATTTCTGAAAAATTGGGGATAAACCGCCGGTAATACCCTGCTAACCCCAAAAGGGAGCGGACCTGTGTAGGGTGGGGACTTCCTTTATGGCGGCCACCTTGCTAGCTAGTGGCCTTACTATCCCTCCCCCAACGGCATAGCCTAAGTACTTTGTAGTGGATTTACCCAGGGCACATTTTTTTGGATTTGCAGTGAGCCCTGCTTCTCTTAAGGACATTAGGACTGCACTTAACCTTTTTATATGAGACTGCCAGTGTCTGCTATAGATGACAATGTCATCCAAGTAGGCCGCGGCATATGCCCTATGGGGTCGTAGTACCTTGTCCATTAACCTTTGGAATGTGGCTGGAGCCCCATGTAATCCAAATGGCATAGTGACGAATTGGTATAACCCGAGAGGGGTGGCGAAGGCAGTTTTGCATTTGGATTCTTCCGCTAGAGGTATCTGCCAATATCCTTTCGTGAGATCTAGGGTAGAGATATACACTGGCGACACACTTTATTGAAGTGTGGCCAGTTCCGCAAGCCGGGAGATTTCCCGGCTTGCAAGTGGCAGCCCCTCGGCGTGCCGCGCGTCTCCGATGCGCGGTCACGCGTCATCGGGTGCCTGCGCCCCCTGCACGCGCGTCCAGGGCTCCCCGAGGGAGCCCTGGTGTCCCGCGATGTGGGGGACGGCGGCAGGGGGTTCCGGGGGACCCGGCGGACCCGGCAGCGGTAGGGAGAGCGCCCCGATCGGAGGGTGCTCTTCCGCTGCTTTGGCGCGCGCCCGGCACCCTCCGGCACGCGCCAGGATACTGCTGCGGCCGAGAACGGGCAAATGCTCGAATAAACTCGGCCGCAGCAGTACTCTGCTTTCCCAAGCGAGTCAAGCAATTCATCCACCCTAGGCATTGGATATGCATCAAATCTGGATACAGCATTTACCTTTCGCAGATCCACGCAAAACCTCACCTTCCCATCTGGTTTAGGGACCAACACGATAGGGCTACACCATTCGCTGTGGGACTCCTCGATCACGCCCAATTCCAACATGTCTATTATCTCCCTCTCTACCAGGTCTTTTCGGCCCTCTGGCAATCTATAGGGACGGTCCCGTACTTTTACGCCAGGTTCTGTCTCAATCCTATGGGACACTAAATTAGTCTGCCCTGGCAGCTCCGAAAACACATCTGGGAACTGGTCACATAATTCTAGTAGGTCTGGCCTTTGTTCCGTTGTTAACTGCTCTCCCAGGGGAACCTGATGGTTTCAGGAGGTTCACGTGGTAGATTTGTTTACCCTTCCTGGACCCTGGTTGAGAGATCTCATAGTTCACCTCCCCGGTGCGGCGGAGAACTTGGAAAGGACCCTGCCACTTCGCAAGGAGTTTACTCTCTGATGTCGGTAGTAGTAGCATCACTTGGTCCCCAGGTTGGAAGACCCTCAAGCGAGCATTTTGGTTGTACAGCCTCTCTTGACGTTCTTGAGCAGATTTTAGGTTTTCCTTAGCAAACCGACCTATCATGTCTAGGCGGTTTCTAAGGTCTATGACATACTGAAGGGTATTCTTGGAGGGGGAAGGCTCCTCCTCCCAGGATTCCTTCAGTAGGTCGAGAATACCCCGAGGTTGGCGTCCATATAGGAGCTCAAACGGGGAGAAGCCTGTGGATGATTGGGGAACTTCTCGTACTGCAAACAACAGGAAAGGGAGAAGTTCATCCCAAGCTCGCTTTTCAGTGTCCACAAACTTCCTAAGCATGGTTTTTAAAGTACGGTTAAACCTCTCTACCAATCCATCAGTCTGAGGATGGTAGACTGAGGTCCGGACGGATTTTACCTCCAATAACTTTAGGACATCCTGCATTAACTTTGCCATGAAATTTGTTCCCTGGTCAGTTAACATTACTTGGGGAAGTCCTACCCTAGAGAACAGTTCTAACAGCCTGTGAGCAACCTTTTTAGCAGTGGCTGATCTCAGAGGGAAGGCCTCAGGATATCTGGTGGCATAATCTACCACAACGAGTATAAATTTATGTCCATTCGCAGAGGGTTCTAAAGGTCCGACCAGATCTACCCCAATTCTCTCGAATGGGACGGCTACCAAGGGCAGAGGAACGAAGGGAGCCGGCTTCTGTCCTTTTTGGCTAGTTAACTGGCATTCAGGACATGTCTCACATAGTTTCATGATGTCACCATGTATGCCTGGCCAGTAAAACCGGGACGAGATGCGGTCCGTGGTTTTATCTCTGCCCAAATGACCACCCCATGGGAGAGTATGGGCTAGGGTGAACACCGTTTTAATCAACCCTTTAGGGACTAGCATCTGTCGAATGACCTCCCCTGTTTGTGTAACCTTATTCACACGATATAGAATGTCATTCAACAGTTCAAAATGTGGAAACCCTTTTACACCCTGTTCATCCATTATCTTGTTGTTGACCTGTACCACCTTCTCATATTGTCTAGCCAGAGCTGGGTCCTCCCTCTGCCTCTGACGGAAGTCAGGAAGATCCAGGTCTGGCAAAATTCCCATATCTATCTGTTCCCCACCCTGGTCATCCCCGGCCATGACCTGCAGTCCTTTGGGCTGACTAATGTTACCAAGAGTCCCAGCCTTTCTTAACCAGTCCTCTTTTTCCGCACGTCTCTGTTTACGTGTCTTTGGGACATGGTGTCTACGGGGAAAAATCTCTGCGGAAAAAGGGAACAAGTCTCCGGGCTTCTCCGGTACCAGAGAAGTAGGCTCCGTAGGAGTAGGGGCCAACAATGTTTCGAAGTAGGGCCAGTCTCGGCCAAGTAGAACAGGAGCAGGTAGCCAGGGAGCAACTCCCACTAGTAGGCTAGCCTCTTGATCCTGGATACACAGTAGAACGTTCGCCGTCGGGTATCTCTTTGTATCCCCATGGATACACTCGATATTCCAAGGAGAGTCATAAGATAGTCTATTGCTTGGAATTAGGCCCTCTAGGATCAGGGTTTTTCCAGAGCCCGAGTCCAGCATGGCGTTTACTTTTGTCCCCTCCAGAGATGCTGGGACTAACCACGGATTGTGGTCCCCTCGGAGACAAGCTGTGGCAGTGGTTCTACCATATGAACAGTCCATCTCATCATCTCCTGAATCCGCAACCTCGGTCGTCAGCGGAAGCTCTCGATGGGGCTCGGTGTTTGGACCCCTCCGCTGTTGGATGGGGTCCTCCCTTCTGGTTGGTGGGGTTATCCTCTCCACCGGGTGGGTGACAGGAGTCCAGGTTCTCGGGGAATACTGTGGGTGGTGGCCTCCCTTGAGTGATCCAGTGGCCTCGGACCCAGGATGGGCGTCTCTGCGGGAGTTTGTACCAGGAACCCTCCGAGATGGGAAAGGGTCTTCCGATCGGGTTGACTGGATCTCCCGAGCTGGCGGGTTGTAGACCCCTCGATTGTCTGCTCTCCTGCCTCTAGCATCACCGGAAGCAACTGGTGTTTGCACCGGCCGTTCCCAGCTATCCTGTTGGGTGTCGTCGCCCAGGAAGTTTTCCACCAAGCGGACCGCTGAATCCAGGGAAAATGCAGCGTGTCTTTTTACCCAGGAGCGGGAGGAGGGGGGCAGTATCTGTATGAACTGCTCGAGCACAAACTGTTCAAGGATCTCTGCCTTGTCATGTTTTTCCGGTTGTATCCACCTGGTACATAAGTCTACTAAGCGGTGGGCTACGACCCGGGGTCTGTCTCTGTTTGTATATTTGACTCTCCAGAACCGCCGTCGGTAGGTCTCTGGAGTGAGGCCTAGGCGATCCAGAATAGCAGCCTTTAGTTGCTGATAGTCCATGGCCTCGTCTGCTGGAAGAGCCTGGTAGGCTGCCTGAGCTTCCCCTATGAGGAGTGGAGCCAGAGTCGTTACCCAGTGATCAACTGTCCAGCCGTGGGCCGTGGCTACTCTTTCAAAAGTGAGGAGAAATGCCTCTGGGTCTTCGTTTGGCTTCATTTTATGCAGCATCACCGGTGGGTTATTTGGAATCCCTGGTCTGCCAGGGGCTGGGCCTTCGGCCAGCAATTGGAGTAGCTTTTCCTCTCGCCGGGCCTCTCGCTCAGATTGCTGGGCCTCTCGCTCAGATTGCTGGGCCTATTGCTCAGCTTGTTTCTCTGCTAGCTGGAGCTGTTGCTCAAGGAACTGAGAAAAAATTGTCTCCATTTTTTTTTCTCCCCGTCTGTGTGTGTGTGGCCCTTCAGATACAGGGCCCGTCCAACATCCCACTTCTGACACCACCTGTGGCAGGACGGCCTGTAGCCGAGGTCAGGGAACAGTCCACACGTGTAGTTTCAGGATAAATGAAAACGTTCAGTGGCTTTATTGCTCCACAGCAACATAACATGCGGGTACACTGTCCCTTTAAGCAAATAAATCCTGCTCCACGTTGGGAGAAAACTGACTAACACAGCAGTCCTATCTAGCATGCTGGCTGGCTAAACCATACCCAAACCGTAAGAGTCTTTGTAAGCAGTCATGTAAACAAATGAAAGAAATCTTACTTTGGCTGCAGTAAGTAGTGTGCTGTATCCTTCTGGCTAGCAGCACATCTATCCATGTGCTCTCATCTAAGACAGGCAGCTACTGCTGGTAACAAGATCCTTATCTACCTTGCTGGCTCTCAGGTGTCAGCTTACATCATAATTAGCTAGCTTCCACCTGAGTTAACCCTTATGAGTGCTGGATGAAGCACTCAGACATATGTTTCCCAGGCATAACTGATAGGGGTTGACTTCACCCTGTCACAGGTCCCTAACACTAATATAGATTCTTAATAACCTGTGCATTACCAGGAAGAATGATTTATAATAAATCTGTCAAAATTAGTTGCATAGTTCTAAGTCTGATTGAAGCTTTTATTAACCTGTACATTACCAGGAAAAGCACTCTGTATTAGATTTGTCACAATCATACTGCAAGCAAGCAAGTTCCCCTGAGAGTGGGAGATGCTATGGAGTGAGCTTTTAACCATTTAAATGTGGGAGAGGGTGAGCTTCAAAAAGATCCACCTTCCAATCAGCTAAGACCAGCTGAACAAGATTTGTAAAATATACAGGACACCTGCAAGCTCATATTGAACCCCCAAAATAACCACAATATATATAAGCATATAGGTGTCACAGAGTGGCTCTTCCTATCTTGTTGAAGCTCACCCCCTCCCACATTTAAATGGTTAAAGCTCACTCCATAGCATCTCCCACTCTCAGGGGAACTTGCTTGCTTGCAGTATGATTGTGACAAATCTAATACAGAGTGCTTTTCCTGGTAATGTACAGGTTAATAAAAGCTTCAGACTTAGAACTATGCAACTAATTTTGACAGATTTATTATAAATCATTCTTCCTGGTAATGCACAGGTTATTAAGAATCTATATTAGTGTTAGGGACCCTTGGGATGTGGTCTGCCGTGTAGTGGCTCAGGGGCTTACAACACTTTGGCCAAAATGTTAAACTATAAGACCATTTTATTTAATAGATATCTATACATATATATTTAGGCACTGCACCGTGTATAGGTTTCACTGGATGTGCACTGAGCTCGGTCTGTATTTCATGTTCTGTCTCTGATTTTAAATATATATCGCCATGCTCAGTAGCACTCCTCTGTGACACCTATATGCTTATATATATATATATGTTGTGGTTATTTTGGGGGTTCAATATGAGCTTGCAGGTGTCCTGTATGTTTTGCTTTTTTGTTGTACCGGACCCTTGCTTATACTCTGACCTCTACCTTCTCTGACCCCTGGACCTCGGCTACGCACAAAGACTATTCTGACCTCAGAGGGATCTTTTTCCAGGGGATGACCCCCCCCACCCCACTTTCCCCGCAAAAACCCACACGAATGAGGGTGGGGTTATCCACGATCACAACCTCTGCAAATCTTCAGAAAGATATAAAGATCCCTCCAGTGGGAGAGGAGTCTTAGTGACAATAAATTGAGATACTAACTATGGCTAACTCCACCTTTGTAAAACTTATATTGTATTGTATTGTATGCCTTTATTTATATAGCGCCATTAATGTACATAGCGCTTCACAGTAGTAATACATGTGGTAATCAAATAAATAACAGATAATATAAATAACAGGTCATGGGAATAAGTGCTTCAGACATAAAAGTAACATTAAGGAAGAGGAGTCCCTGCCCCGAGGAGCTTACAGTCTAATTGGTATGTAGGGAGAACGCACAGAGACAGTAGGAGGGAGTTCTGGTAAGTGCGTCTGCAGGGGGCCAAGCTTTATGTATCATGTGTTCAGAATATCCGCAATGCTATTCATATGCTTCTTTAAGCAAGTGTGTCTTAAGGTGGGTCTTAAAGGTGGATAGAGAGGGTGCTAGTCGGGTACTGAGGGGAAGGGCATTCCAGAGGTGTGGGGCAGTCAGTGAAAAAGGTTTAAGGCGGGAGAGGGCTTTAGATACAAAGGGGGTAGAAAGAAGACTTCCTTGAGAAGAACTGGCAAGGTAGGAGAAAGGAAGAGGCACACAAAATATAGTGGAATCAAATGATTTCCAAATGTATTAATGCATCAGAGCTAACACGTGGACCTTGAGAAGAACGCAAGAGTCTGGATGGTGCATAACGAGAAATTAGTGCTGAGATGTAAGGAGGAGAAGAGTGTAAGGCCTTGCCCCCGCTGCCTGCTACAGCGTCCGCTGTGGCGGACGCTGCACTCACGAGAGCCCTCCCCGCAATGGTGCCGGGCCCGCTGCGAGGGGGGGCCGCAGCGCTCGCGCGAGAGCTACTCCTGCTCTCAATACAATTGAGAGCAGGAACTCGCGTCGAGCGGCTAGGCACGCCCCCCGGCGGTTCAGCCAATGAGGGCGAACCTGCCGGGTGACGTCATGGCCGCGCCCCGTCACTCCTCCGCCACGCCCCCCCCCCCCGGTCTCTGCTCCTGCAGTGAGCTGCAGACCGGGGAATCGCCGGAACGCGCAGCCAAAAGCGCGGGCGCGCATTACAGCGCCGTGACCGGGGCCTTAGCCTAAGGCTTTAAAAGTGAGTAGAAGAATGGAGTGCGAGATGCGGGATTTGAACGGAAGCCAGGAGAGGGATTTCATGAGGGGAGACGCTGAGACAGATCTAGGAAAGAGTAGAGTGATTCTGGCAGCAGCATTTAGGATAGATTGTAGGGGAGACAGGTGAGAGGCAGGAAGGCCGGACAGCAGGAGGTTACAGTAATCAAGACGGGAGAGAATGAGGGCCCGAGTCAGAGTTTTAGCAGTCGAGTAACAGAGGAAAGGGCGTATCTTTGTTATATTGCGGAGGAAAAAGCGACAGGTTTTAGAAATGTTTTGAATGTGACGTTGCGAATGTGAGAGAGGAGTCGAGTGTGACCCCTAGGCAGCGTGCTTGGGTTACTGGGTGAATGATCGTACTTCCAACAGTAATGTGGAAGGAGGTAGTAGGGCCAGGTTTGGGAGGAAGTATGAGGAGCTCTGTTTTACCCATGTTGAGTTTAAGGCGACAGAGGGCCATCCAGGATGATATAGCAGAGAGACATTCAGAAATCACAACTATATCACAATGTCAAAGGGCTACAGACTAGTAGGAAAAGGAGATTAGCGCTCCAGGAACTTAAAAGATAAAGAGAAGATATAGTCTTCCTCCAAGAGACTCATTTTGGTCTCAGCGATCCCCCTAACACATTCAGAAACATTTTTTCACAAGCATTCTATTCTTCGTTCAGCAGTAAGAAAAGAGGGGTGGCAATCTTAATCAGGCAAGGTGTTCCCTTCAATGTAGAAAAAACAGTCACAGATCCAGAAGGTGGGTACCTGGTAGTTCACGGATCCCTCTCAGGCTCAGCAGTCACCTTGGTAAACTTCTCCTCGCCAAATGAGAACCAGACAGACTTTCTGAAAACCGTACTCGAAACTATTGAACCCAAATTCCTGTCCTCCCTGATAGTAGGAGGAGACCTAAATATTGTTCTCAACCCTGAGATAGATCTTCAGCCCCAGGGCAGTCTCACTCCCTTAATATTCAGAAAACAGCAAAACAATTCAGAGATATAAGGGACTTCTCACTGACAGACGTATGGAGAGCACAACATCAGGATCAGAGAGATTACACCTTCCATTCTCCCCCTCATCAGATCTACTCTAGAATAGATTATCTCTTCGCAACCAAAAATATTCTCCAGGCCTCGTCGCATGCAGATATTGGTCCTATCACATTGTCGGACCACGCGCCAATTGATCTCAGGCTCACCCTCCCCTTTGTCAAAAATTATTCTTTTTGTTGGAGATTGAACAACTCCCTTCTGAATCACCCTTAAATAGAAAGCAGAATTAAACAAGCATTAAAATAATGTGTCAATATTAACAGGGACTAGACTACCTCCAGGGCAATGCTCTGGGAAGCCCATTAGGCCACAATCAGGGGAGATTTTATTTCCATTGCATCCCACAAGAAAAAATCCAAACTAAAAATATACAAAAAAAAACTGCCATGGTTACAGCAACATAATCCGCAACGTGATTGGACTGATAAAGAACCCATCAAATGAAGTCCCCTTTGCATCGGTACTTGCTTAAACCCTACTCAACAGATCTGCAGCCTAATTACTCCTAAGGAGGATAAGTGTGTTCTATCCGAAGTCTATGCTGAATTCAAGGATGTATTCGATAAGGTACGATCCGAAGTTCTCCCCCCTCATCGCCCTTTCGACTGCCCTATTGATCTCTTGCCAGGTTCCGTCTTACCCAGAGGTAAATCTTACCCCCTGTCTCTGCCTGAAACGAAAGCAATGTCGGAGTATATCCAGGAAAATGTAAAGAAAGGTTTCATTCTCAATTCCTCATCCCCAGCCGGAGCAGGGTTTTTCTTCGTTAAGAAAAAGGACGGTTCTCTTCGCCCTTGCATAGACTATAGGGAGTTAAACAAGATCCCCGTAAAGAACCGCTACCCGCTCCCCCTTATCTCCGAGCTTTTTGATCGCCTCCAAGGAGCCACCATCTTTTCTAAATTAGATTTGCATGGTGCTTATAATCTAGTACGGATAAGACAGGGTGACGAGTGGAAGACGGCCTTTAATACCAGAGATGGCCATTACGAGTATTTAGTCATGCCCTTTGGCCTGTGTAATGCCCCGGCCGTCTTTCAAGAATTTGTTAATGAGATTTTCCGGGAACTCCTGAACCTTTTTGTTATCGTCTACATTGATGACATTCTAATCTTTTCTAAATCGCTCTCTGAACATATTTATTTATTTTTTTATCAAATATTTTACCAGGAAGTAATACATTGAGAGTTACCTCTCGTTTTCAAGTATATCAAACACACTAAACTGGTCTTATCTCGCCTTCGTGAAAATCACCTTTACGCCAAATTGGAGAAATGCCAGTTTCATCAGACTTCTTCCACATTCCTAGGATACATTATCTCGGACTCTGGTTTTGCTATGGATCCTGCCAAGCTTAAGGCAGTTCTGGACTGGTCACAACCTACTTCTCTCAAAGCAATCCAGCGTTTTTTAGGATTCGAGAACTACTATCGTAGATTCATGCGAAATTTCTACACCACGGTAGTCCCGATTACAGCCTTAACCAAGAAAAGGGCAGACGCTGCTTCCTGGCCACCCGCTGCGGTCCAGGTGTTTGATCTTCTCAAAAAGACTTTAATCTCTGCACCCATCTTAGTCCATCCTGACCCCAAACTTCACTATCCTAGGTGAATTAATCTGAATTGAACCAGGCCATACAGAACAGAGATATTACTGCAGCTCGGGTAAGATTGGAATAGTTCGCAGCTCATATAGAAGAAATTTAGTTATTCCAGCACTTCAAGAAATAATGACTGAAGCTTGCGCCTGTACTAGTGGCATTCAGTCCCAAAACAGTCCAGGAAATCCCTCTGGATACAGCAATCTTGATAGGACAGCTCTGCTCCCTTAGCAGTCTATAGAACGCCGATTCCTTGAAGACAAGCCCCGCATCCCGCAGGCTTGTTCAGTTTTAGGGAAAGTCTCTTCCTGGGTGTGAGTCCCAGCTGGTCCCTACAGCCCTGCTTCCTGCAGTCCTAGGGGATAGACCAACCAGTATCCTCTTCCTGCCTTTAAAGCCCTGTTCATTCAGGTCTGATTAATTAGCTCTACCTGCATCTAGCCTCTCCAGGGAAGGTTAACTGCCTGTATGCTGGAGCATACACACTGCAAGCTCTTTCTAACCTGTGCAAACAGTGACTCCGTCACCGTAGGTTTTGGAGTTCAGGTGCTGGAGCTACCAGTAATACCTTAATTCTACCTGGCGAACGGGCATGATTTGCCGGTACGTGAGTAGAATTACACCGCGCCTGTCCAGCATCCCCCAGACTCCTGCTTTTCGCGTCCCGATATCTCAATCCTATTTCCCTCACAGTCATGAGTCTCCCCAAGGTCCCCCATGAATTAAAATATGTTTTCCAATGTTTGATACATTTATTATAAGGCTCTAGTCTATGCTATTAATAAGCATACTTACTTACTAACTGCATATACTACATGTTATTACTCTGTCCTACTCACTGCACTATACTACGTTATTACTCTGTCCCGCTTCTTCTACTCACAGCACTATACTACGTTATTACTCTGTCCCACTTCTTCCTACTCACTGCACTATACTACGTTATTACTCTGTCCCACTTCTTCCTACTCACTGCACTATGCTACACGTTATTACTCTGTCCCACTTCTTCCTACTCACTGCACTATACTACGTTATTACTCTGTCCCGCTTCTTCTACTCACAGCACTATACTACGTTATTACTCTGTCCCACTTCTTCCTACTCACTGCACTATACTACGTTATTACTCTGTCCCGCTTCTTCTACTCACTGCACTATACTACGTTATTACTCTGTCCCACTTCTTCCTACTCACTGCACTATACTACGTTATTACTCTGTCCCGCTTCTTCTACTCACTGCACTATACTACATGTTATTACTCTGTCCTACTCACTGCACTATACTATGTTATTACTCTGTCCCGGTTCTTCTACTCACAGCACTATACTACACGTTATTACTCTGTCCCACTTCTTCCTACTCACTGCACTATGCTACACGTTATTACTCTGTCCCACTTCTTCCTACTCACTGCACTATACTACACGTTATTACTCTGTCCCACTTCTTCCTACTCACTGCACTATACTACACGTTATTACTCTGTCCCACTTCTTCCTACTCACTGCACTATACTACACGTTATTACTCTGTCCCACTTCTTCCTACTCACTGCACTATACTACACGTTATTACTCTGTCCCACTTCTTCCTACTCACTGCACTATACTACACGTTATTACTCTGCCCCACTTCTTCCTACTCACTGCACTATGCTACACGTTATTACTCTGTCCCACTTCTTCCTACTCACTGCACTATGCTACACGTTATTACTCTGTCCCACTTCTTCCTACTCACTGCACTATGCTACACGTTATTACTCTGTCCCACTTCTCCCTACTCACTGCACTATACTACACGTTATTACTCTGTCCCACTTCTTCCTACTCACTGCACTATGCTACACGTTATTACTCTGTCCCACTTCTTCCTACTCACTGCACTATACTACACGTTATTACTCTGTCCCACTTCTTCCTACTCACTGCACTATGCTACACGTTACTACTCTGTCCCACTTCTTCCTACTCACTGCACTATACTACATGTTATTACTCTGTCCCACTTCTTCCTACTCACTGCACTATACTACACGTTATTACTCTGCCCCACTTCTTCCTACTCACTGCACTATACTACACGTTATTACTCTGTCCCACTTCTTCCTACTCACTGCACTATACTACACGTTATTACTCTGTCCCACTTCTTCCTACTCACTGCACTATACTACACGTTATTACTCTGTCCCACTTCTTCCTACTCACTGCACTATACTACACGTTATTACTCTGCCCCACTTCTTCCTACTCACTGCACTATGCTACACGTTATTACTCTGTCCCACTTCTTCCTACTCACTGCACTATGCTACACGTTATTACTCTGTCCCACTTCTTCCTACTCACTGCACTATGCTACACGTTATTACTCTGTCCCACTTCTCCCTACTCACTGCACTATACTACACGTTATTACTCTGTCCCACTTCTTCCTACTCACTGCACTATGCTACACGTTATTACTCTGCCCCACTTCTTCCTACTCACTGCACTATACTACACGTTATTACTCTACCCCACTCCTCCCTATTCACTGCACTATACTACACGTTATTACTCTGTCCCACTTCTTCCTACTCACTGCACTATACACTGGCGACACACTTTATTCGAGCTCGGCTAGTCCCACGAATTCGGGTATACCCGGGTGTATTGAGGTTTGTGACTGTTTTCTGCCCGAGTGCATTGAGTTATTTTCCAGGCAGGGATTGAAGCATTTTATTCCTGCTGGCTGCAATACTGCACAGTATATATATATATACTGCATTACAATTCATGAATTTATGCCATCTGGTAGACACGCGAAGCATTGCAGCCTATTAAATCCTAATCATTATCATTTAACAGATCAGCCGCCCATCAGCCAGGCATGAACCCAGGCTGGGAAGGCAAACACAACGGGGCTTGTCAGAGGTGAGGAGCGGCGCATTCCAGGTATCTGCCAGGTACATACCGGGTATTTGCTCGAATAAAGTGTGTCGGTGCAGTACTACACGTTATTACTCTGCCCCACTTCTTCCTACTCACTGCACTATACTACACGTTATTACTCTGCCCCACTTCTTCCTACTCGCTGCACTATACTACACGTTATTACTCTGCCCCACTTCTTCCTACTCACTGCACTATACTACACGTTATTACTCTGCCCCACTTCTTCCTACTCACTGCACTATACTACGTTATTACTCTGTCCCGCTTCTTCTACTCACTGCACTATACTACGTTATTACTCTGTCCCACTTCTTCCTACTCACTGCACTATACTACGTTATTACTCTGTCCCGCTTCTTCTACTCACTGCACTATACTACATGTTATTACTCTGTCCTACTCACTGCACTATACTATGTTATTACTCTGTCCCGGTTCTTCTACTCACAGCACTATACTACACGTTATTACTCTGTCCCACTTCTTCCTACTCACTGCACTATGCTACACGTTATTACTCTGTCCCACTTCTTCCTACTCACTGCACTATACTACACGTTATTACTCTGTCCCACTTCTTCCTACTCACTGCACTATACTACACGTTATTACTCTGTCCCACTTCTTCCTACTCACTGCACTATACTACACGTTATTACTCTGTCCCACTTCTTCCTACTCACTGCACTATACTACACGTTATTACTCTGTCCCACTTCTTCCTACTCACTGCACTATACTACACGTTATTACTCTGCCCCACTTCTTCCTACTCACTGCACTATGCTACACGTTATTACTCTGTCCCACTTCTTCCTACTCACTGCACTATGCTACACGTTATTACTCTGTCCCACTTCTTCCTACTCACTGCACTATGCTACACGTTATTACTCTGTCCCACTTCTCCCTACTCACTGCACTATACTACACGTTATTACTCTGTCCCACTTCTTCCTACTCACTGCACTATGCTACACGTTATTACTCTGTCCCACTTCTTCCTACTCACTGCACTATACTACACGTTATTACTCTGTCCCACTTCTTCCTACTCACTGCACTATGCTACACGTTACTACTCTGTCCCACTTCTTCCTACTCACTGCACTATACTACATGTTATTACTCTGTCCCACTTCTTCCTACTCACTGCACTATACTACACGTTATTACTCTGCCCCACTTCTTCCTACTCACTGCACTATACTACACGTTATTACTCTGCCCCACTTCTTCCTACTCACTGTACTATACTACACGTTATTACTCTGTCCCACTTCTTCTTACTCACTGCACTATGCTACACGTTATTACTCTGCCCCACTTCTTCCTACTCACTGCACTATACTACACGTTATTACTCTACCCCACTCCTCCCTATTCACTGCACTATACTACACGTTATTACTCTGTCCCACTTCTTCCTACTCACTGCACTATACACTGGCGACACACTTTATTCGAGCTCGGCTAGTCCCACGAATTCGGGTATACCCGGGTGTATTGAGGTTTGTGACTGTTTTCTGCCCGAGTGCATTGAGTTATTTTCCAGGCAGGGATTGAAGCATTTTATTCCCGCTGGCTGCAATACTGCACAGTATATATATATATACACTGCATTACAATTCATGAATTTATGCCATCTGGTAGACACGCGAAGCATTGCAGCCTATTAAATCCTAATCATTATCATTTAACAGATCAGCCGCCCATCAGCCAGGCATGAACCCAGGCTGGGAAGGCAAACGCAACGGGGCTTGTCAGAGGTGAGGAGCGGCGCATTCCAGGTATCTGCCAGGTACATACCGGGTATTTGCTCGAATAAAGTGTGTCGGTGCAGTACTACACGTTATTACTCTGCCCCACTTCTTCCTACTCACTGCACTATACTACACGTTATTACTCTGCCCCACTTCTTCCTACTCGCTGCACTATACTACACGTTATTACTCTGCCCCACTTCTTCCTACTCACTGCACTATACTACACGTTATTACTCTGCCCCACTTCTTCCTACTCACTGCACTATGCTATACGTTATTACTATGTCCCACTTCTTCCTACTCACTGCACTATACTACACGTTATTACTCTGTCCCACTTCTTCCTACTCACTGCACTATACTACACGTTATTACTCTGTCCCACTTCTTCCTACTCACTGCACTATACTATGTTATTACTCTGTCCCGGTTCTTCTACTCACAGCACTATACTACACGTTATTACTCTGTCCCACTTCTTCCTACTCACTGCACTATGCTACACGTTATTACTCTGTCCCACTTCTTCCTACTCACTGCACTATACTACATGTTATTACTCTGTCCCACTTCTTCCTACTCACTGCACTATACTACACGTTATTACTCTGCCCCACTTCTTCCTACTCACTGCACTATACTACACGTTATTACTCTGTCCCACTTCTTCCTACTCACTGCACTATGCTACACGTTATTACTCTGTCCAACTTCTTCCTACTCACTGCACTATGCTACACGTTATTACTCTGTCCCACTTCTTCCTACTCACTGCACTATGCTACACGTTATTACTCTGTCCCACTTCTCCCTACTCACTGCACTATACTACACGTTATTACTCTGTCCCACTTCTTCCTACTCACTGCACTATGCTACACGTTATTACTCTGTCCCACTTCTTCCTACTCACTGCACTATACTACACGTTATTACTCTGCCCCACTTCTCCCTACTCACTGCACTATGCTACACGTTATTACTCTGCCCCACTTCTTCCTACTCACTGCACTATACTACACGTTATTACTCTGTCCCACTTCTTCCTACTCACTGCACTATGCTACACGTTATTACTCTGCCCCACTCCTCCCAACTCACTGCACTATATTACACGTTATTACTCTGCCCCACTTCTTCCTACTCACTGCACTATACTACACGTTATTACTCTACCCCACTCCTCCCTACTCACTGCACTATACTACACGTTATTACTCTGTCCCACTTCTTCCCACTCACTGCACTATACTACACGTTATTACTCTATCCCATTTCTTCCTACTCACTGCACTATACTACACGTTATTACTCTATCCCACTTCTTCCTACTCACTGCACTATACTACACGTTATTACTCTGCCCCACTTCTTCCTACTCACTGCACTATACTACACGTTATTACTCTGTCCCACTTCTTCCTACTCACTGCACTATGCTACACGTTATTACTCTGTCCCACTTCTTCCTACTCACTGCACTATACTACACGTTATTACTCTGTCCCACTTCTTCCTACTCACTGCACTATGCTACACGTTATTACTCTGTCCCACTTCTTTCTACTCACTGCACTATACTACACGTTATTACTCTGTCCCACTTCTTCCTACTCACTGCACTATACTACACGTTATTACTCTGTCCCACTTCTCCCTACTCACTGCACTATACTACACGTTATTACTCTGTCCCACTTCTTCCTACTCACTGCACTATACTACACGTTATTACTCTGTCCCACTTCTTCCTACTCACTGCACTATACTACACGTTATTACTCTGTCCCACTTCTTCCTACTCACTGCACTATACTACACGTTATTACTCTGTCCCACATCTTCCTACTCACTGCACTATACTACACGTTATTACTCTGTCCCACTTCTTCCTACTCACTGCACTATACTACACGTTATTACTCTGCCCCACTTCTTCCTACTCACTGCACTATGCTACACGTTATTACTCTGTCCCACTTCTTCCTACTCACTGCACTATGCTACACGTTATTACTCTGTCCCACTTCTTCCTACTCACTGCACTATGCTACACGTTATTACTCTGTCCCACTTCTTCCTACTCACTGCACTATGCTACACGTTATTACTCTGTCCCACTTCTTCCTACTCACTGCACTATACTACACGTTATTACTCTGTCCCACTTCTTCCTACTCACTGCACTATACTACACGTTATTACTCTGTCCCACTTCTCCCTACTCACTGCACTATACTACACGTTATTACTCTGTCCCACTTCTCCCTACTCACTGCACTATGCTACACGTTATTACTCTGTCCCACTTCTTCCTACTCACTGCACTATGCTACACGTTATTACTCTGTCCCACTTCTTCCTACTCACTGCACTATGCTACACGTTATTACTCTGTCCCACTTCTCCCTACTCACTGCACTATACTACACGTTATTACTCTGTCCCACTTCTTCCTACTCACTGCACTATACTACACGTTATTACTCTGTCCCACTTCTTCCCACTCACTGCACTATACTACACGTTATTACTCTGTTCCACTTCTTCCCACTCACTGCACTATACTACACGTTATTACTCTGTCCCACTTCTCCCTACTCACTGCACTATACTACACGTTATTACTCTGTCCCACTTCTTCCTACTCACTGCACTATACTACACGTTATAACTCTGTCCCACTTCTTCCTACTCACTGCACTATACTACACGTTATTACTCTGTCCCACTTCTTCCTACTCACTGCACTATACTACACGTTATTACTCTGTCCCACTTCTTCCTACTCACTGCACTATGCTACACGTTATTACTCTGCCCCACTTCTTCCTACTCACTGCACTATACTACACGTTATTACTCTGTCCCACTTCTTCCTACTCACTGCACTATGCTACACGTTATTACTCTGTCCCACTTCTTCCTACTCACTGCACTATGCTACACGTTATTACTCTGTCCCACTTCTTCCTACTCACTGCACTATGCTACACGTTATTACTCTGTCCCACTTCTTCCTACTCACTGCACTATACTACACGTTATTACTCTGTCCCACTTCTTCCTACTCACTGCACTATACTACACGTTATTACTCTGTCCCACTTCTCCCTACTCACTGCACTATGCTACACGTTATTACTCTGTCCCACTTCTCCCTACTCACTGCACTATGCTACACGTTATTACTCTGTCCCACTTCTTCCTACTCACTGCACTATGCTACACGTTATTACTCTGTCCCACTTCTCCCTACTCACTGCACTATACTACACGTTATTACTCTGTCCCACTTCTCCCTACTCACTGCACTATACTACACGTTATTACTCTGTCCCACTTCTTCCTACTCACTGCACTATACTACACGTTATTACTCTGTCCCACTTCTTCCTACTCACTGCACTATACTACACGTTATTACTCTGTCCCACTTCTTCCTACTCACTGCACTATACTACACGTTATTACTCTGTCCCACTTCTTCCTACTCACTGCACTATACTACACGTTATTACTCTGTCCCACTTCTCCCTACTCACTGCACTATACTACACGTTATTACTCTGTCCCACTTCTCCCTACTCACTGCACTATACTACACGTTATTACTCTGTCCCACTTCTTCCTACTCACTGCACTATACTACACGTTATTACTCTGTCCCACTTCTTCCTACTCACTGCACTATACTACACGTTATTACTCTGTCCCACTTCTTCCTACTCACTGCACTATGCTACACGTTATTACTCTGCCCCACTTCTTCCTAATCACTGCACTATGCTACACGTTATTACTCTGTCCCACTTCTTCCTACTCACTGCACTATGCTACACGTTATTACTCTGTCCCACTTCTTCCTACTCACTGCACTATGCTACACGTTATTACTCTGTCCCACTTCTTCCTACTCACTGCACTATGCTACACGTTATTACTCTGCCCCACTTCTTCCTACTCACTGCACTATGCTACACGTTATTACTCTGTCCCACTTCTTCCTACTCACTGCACTATACTACACGTTATTACTCTGTCCCACTTCTTCCTACTCACTGCACTATACTACACGTTATTACTCTGTCCCACTTCTCCCTACTCACTGCACTATGCTACACGTTATTACTCTGTCCCACTTCTCCCTACTCACTGCACTATGCTACACGTTATTACTCTGTCCCACTTCTTCCTACTCACTGCACTATACTACACGTTATTACTCTGTCCCACTTCTTCCTACTCACTGCACTATACTACACGTTATTACTCTGTCCCACTTCTCCCTACTCACTGCACTATGCTACACGTTATTACTCTGTCCCACTTCTCCCTACTCACTGCACTATGCTACACGTTATTACTCTGTCCCACTTCTTCCTACTCACTGCACTATGCTACACGTTATTACTCTGTCCCACTTCTCCCTACTCACTGCACTATACTACACGTTATTACTCTGTCCCACTTCTCCCTACTCACTGCACTATACTACACGTTATTACTCTGTCCCACTTCTTCCTACTCACTGCACTATACTACACGTTATTACTCTGTCCCACTTCTTCCTACTCACTGCACTATACTACACGTTATTACTCTGTCCCACTTCTTCCTACTCACTGCACTATACTACACGTTATTACTCTGTCCCACTTCTTCCTACTCACTGCACTATACTACACGTTATTACTCTGTCCCACTTCTCCCTACTCACTGCACTATACTACACGTTATTACTCTGTCCCACTTCTCCCTACTCACTGCACTATACTACACGTTATTACTCTGTCCCACTTCTTCCTACTCACTGCACTATACTACACGTTATTACTCTGTCCCACTTCTCCCTACTCACTGCACTATGCTACACGTTATTACTCTGTCCCACTTCTCCCTACTCACTGCACTATGCTACACGTTATTACTCTGTCCCACTTCTCCCTACTCACTGCACTATGCTACACGTTATTACTCTGTCCCACTTCTCCCTACTCACTGCCCTATACAACACGTTATTACTCTGTCCCACTTCTTCCTACTCACTGCACTATACTACACGTTATTACTCTGTCCCACTTCTTCCTACTCACTGCACTATACTACAAGTTATTACTCTGTCCCACTTCTCCTTACTCACTGCACGATACTACACGTTATTACTCTGTCCCACTTCTCCCTACTCACTGCACTATGCTACACGTTATTACTCTGTCCCACTTCTTCCTACTCACTGCACTATGCTACACGTTATTACTCTGTCCCACTTCTTCCTACTCACGGCACTATGCTACACGTTATTACTCTGTCCCACTTCTCCCTACTCACTGCACTATACTACACGTTATTACTCTGTCCCACTTCTTCCTACTCGCTGCACTATACTACACGTTATTACTCTGTCCCACTTCTTCCTACTCACTGCACTATGCTACACGTTATTACTCTGTCCCACTTCTTCCTACTCACTGCACTATGCTACACGTTATTACCCTGCCCCACTTCTTCCTACTCACTGCACTATGCTACACGTTATTACTCTGTCCCACTTCTTCCTACTCACTGCACTATTCTACACGTTATTACTCTGTCCCACTTCTTCCTACTCACTGCACTATACTACACGTTATTACTCTGCCCCACTTCTTCCTACTCACTGCACTATACTACACGTTATTACTCTGTCCCACTCCTTCCTACTCACTGCACTATGCTACAAGTTATTACTCTGTCCCACTTCTTCCTACTCACTGCACTATACTACACGTTATTACCCTGCCCCACTTCTTCCTACTCACTGCACTATACTACACGTTATTACTCTGTCCCGCTTCTTCCTACTCACTGCACTATACTACACGTTATTACCCTGCCCCACTTCTTCCTACTCACTGCACTATACTACACGTTATTACTCTGTCCCACTTCTTCCTACTCACTGCACTATACTACACGTTATTACTCTGTCCCACTTCTTCCTACTCACTGCACTATGCTACACGTTATTACTCTGTCCCACTCCTTCCTACTCACTGCACTATGCTACACGTTATTACTCTGTCCCACTTCTCCCTACTCACTGCACTATGCTACATGTTATTACTCTGTCCCACTCCTTCCTACTCACTGCACTATACTACACGTTATTACTCTGTCCCACTTCTTCCTACTCACTGCACTATACTACACGTTATTACTCTGTCCCACTTCTTCATACTCACTGCACTATACTACACGTTATTACTCTGTCCCACTTCTTCCTACTCACTGCACTATACTACACGTTATTACTCTGTCCCACTTCTTCCTACTCACTGCACTATACTACACGTTATTACTCAGCCCCACTTCTTCCTACTCACTGCACTATGCTACACGTTATTACTCTGTCCCACTTCTCCCTACTCACTGCACTATACTACACGTTATTACTCTGTCCCACTTCTTCCTACTCACTGCACTATACTACACGTTATTACTCTGTCCCACTTCTTCCTACTCACTGCACTATACTACACGTTATTACTCAGCCCCACTTCTTCCTACTCACTGCACTATACTACACGTTATTACTCAGCCCCACTTCTTCCTACTCACTGCACTATATTTTCTCTTTCCTATTTCTCTCTCAGTTTCTAACGGCTTTTCATTTAAACTGACCCTAACTGTCCTGGCACAAGCTGTTTATAAAAAGCATGTTTATAATCCTCCCTGCCCCGGGTGTCAATGCCCCTTACAGCTGCTTAGGGGGCAGTAGAAGGAGGAACGACCGGATGGCAGTCTGTGTGGGGCAGGCAGGGCCAGGGAGGATGGCAGTCTGTGTGGGGCAGGCAGGGCCAGGGAGGATGGCAGTCTGTGTGGGGCAGGCAGGGGCAGGGAGGATGGCAGTCTGTGTGGGGCCGGCAGGGGCAGGGAGGCTGGCAGTCTGTGTGGGGCCGGCAGGGGCAGGGAGGATGGCAGTCTGTGTGGGACAGGGGCAGGGAGGATGGCAGTCTGTGTGGGGCAGGCAGGGGCAAGGAGGATGGCAGTCTGTGTGGGGCCGGCAGGGCCAGGGTGAATGGCAGTCTGTGTGGGGCAGGCAGGGCCAGGGAGGATGGCAGTCTGTGTGGGGCCGGCAGGGGCAGGGAGGCTGGCAGTCTGTGTGGGGCCGGCAGGGGCAGGGAGGATGGCAGTCTGTGTGGGGCAGGCAGGGGCAGGGAGGATGGCAGTCTGTGTGGGGCAGGCAGGGCCAGGGAGGATGGCAGTCTGTGTGGGGCCGGCAGGGGCAGGGAGGATGGCAGTCTGTGTGGGGCAGGCAGGGGCAGGGAGGATGGCAGTCTGTGTGGGGTAGGCAGGGCCAGGGAGGATGGCAGTCTGTGTGGGGCAGGGGCAGGGAGGATGGCAGTCTGTGTGGGGCAGGCAGGGGCAGGGAGGATGGCAGTCTGTGTGGGGCAGGCAGGGCAGGGAGGATGGCAGTCTGTGTGGGGCAGGCAGGGCCAGGGAGGATGGCAGTCTGTGTGGGGCAGGCAGGGCCAGGGAGGATGGCAGTCTGTGTGGGGCAGGCAGGGCCAGGGAGGATGGCAGTCTGTGTGGGGCAGGCAGGGGCAGGGAGGATGGCAGTCTGTGTGGGGCAGGCAGGGCCAGGGAGGATGGCAGTCTGTGTGGGGCCGGCATGGGCAGGGAGCATGGCAGTCTGTGTGGGGCAGGCAGGGCCAGGGAGGATGACTACACGTTATTACTCTGTCCCACTTCTCCCTACTCACTGCACTATGCTACACGTTATTACTCTGTCCCACTTCTTCCTACTCACTGCACTATGCTACACGTTATTACTCTGTCCCACTTCTCCCTACTCACTGCACTATGCTACACGTTATTACTCTGTCCCACTTCTTCCTACTCACTGCACTATACTACACGTTATTACTCTGTTCCACTTCTTCCTACTCACTACACTATGCTACACGTTATTACTCTGTCCCACTTCTTCCTACTCACTGCACTATACTACATGTTATTACTCTGTCCCACTTCTTCCTACTCACTGCACTATACTACACGTTATTACTCTGCCCCACTTCTTCCTACTCACTGCACTATACTACACGTTATTACTCTGCCCCACTTCTTCCTACTCACTGCACTATACTACACATTATTACTCTGTCCCACTTCTTCCTACTCACTGCACTATACTACACGTTATTACTCTGTCCCACTTCTTCCTACTCACTGCACTATACTACACGTTATTACTCTGTCCCACTTCTCCCTACTCACTGCACTATACTACACGTTATTACTCTGTCCCACTTCTCCCTACTCACTGCACTATACTACACGTTATTACTCTGTCCCACTTCTTCCTACTCACTGCACTATGCTACACGTTATTACTCTGCCCCACTTCTTCCTACTCACTGCACTATACTACACGTTATTACTCTGCCCCACTTCTTCCTACTCACTGCACTATATTACACGTTATTACCCTGCCCCACTTCTTCCTACTCACTGCACTATACTACACGTTATTACTCTGTCCCACTTCTTCCTACTCACTGCACTATACTACACGTTATTACTCTGCCCCACTTCTTCCTACTCACTGCACTATACTACACATTATTACTCTGTCCCACTTCTTCCTACTCACTGCACTATACTACACGTTATTACTCTGTCCCACTTCTTCCTACTCACTGCACTATACTACACGTTATTACTCTGTCCCACTTCTCCCTACTCACTGCACTATACTACACGTTATTACTCTGTCCCACTTCTCCCTACTCACTGCACTATACTACACGTTATTACTCTGTCCCACTTCTTCCTACTCACTGCACTATATTTTCTCTTTCCTATTTCTCTCTCAGTTTCTAACGGCTTTTCATTTAAACTGACCCTAACTGTCCTGGCACAAGCTGTTTATAAAAAGCATGTTTATAATCCTCCCTGCCCCGGGTGTCAATGCCCCTTACAGCTGCTTAGGGGGCAGTAGAAGGAGGAACGACCGGATGGCAGTCTGTGTGGGGCAGGCAGGGCCAGGGAGGATGGCAGTCTGTGTGGGGCAGGCAGGGCCAGGGAGGATGGCAGTCTGTGTGGGGCAGGCAGGGCCAGGGAGGATGGCAGTCTGTGTGGGGCAGGGCCAGGGAGGATGGCAGTCTGTGTGGGGCAGGCAGGGCAGGGAGGATGGCAGTCTGTGTGGGGCAGGCAGGGGCAGGGAGGATGGCAGTCTGTGTGGGGCAGGCAGGGGCAGGCAGGGGCAGGGAGGATGGCAGTCTGTGTGGGGCAGGCAGGGCCAGGGAGGATGGCAGTCTGTGTGGGGCAGGCAGGGGCAGGGAGGATGGCAGTCTGTGTGGGGCCGGCAGGGGCAGGGAGGATGGCAGTCTGTGTGGGGCCGGCAGGGCAGGGAGGATGGCAGTCTGTGTGGGGCAGGCAGGGGCAGGGAGGATGGCAGTCTGTGTGGGGCAGGCAGGGCCAGGGAGGATGGCAGTCTGTGTGGGGCAGGCAGGGCCAGGGAGGATGGCAGTCTGTGTGGGGCCGGCAGGGCAGGGAGGATGGCAGTCTGTGTGGGGCAGGCAGGGGCAGGGAGGATGGCAGTCTGTGTGGGGCAGGCAGGGGCAGGGAGGATGGCAGTCTGTGTGGGGCAGGCAGGGCCAGGGAGGATGGCAGTCTGTGTGGGGCAGGCAGGGCCAGGGAGGATGGCAGTCTGTGTGGGGCAGGCAGGGGCAGGGAGGATGGCAGTCTGTGTGGGGCCGGCAGGGGCAGGGAGGCTGGCAGTCTGTGTGGGGCCGGCAGGGGCAGGGAGGATGGCAGTCTGTGTGGGACAGGGGCAGGGAGGATGGCAGTCTGTGTGGGGCAGGCAGGGGCAAGGAGGATGGCAGTCTGTGTGGGGCCGGCAGGGCCAGGGTGAATGGCAGTCTGTGTGGGGCAGGCAGGGCCAGGGAGGATGGCAGTCTGTGTGGGGCCGGCAGGGGCAGGGAGGCTGGCAGTCTGTGTGGGGCCGGCAGGGGCAGGGAGGATGGCAGTCTGTGTGGGGCAGGCAGGGGCAGGGAGGATGGCAGTCTGTGTGGGGCAGGCAGGGCCAGGGAGGATGGCAGTCTGTGTGGGGCAGGGGCAGGGAGGATGGCAGTCTGTGTGGGGCAGGCAGGGGCAGGGAGGATGGCAGTCTGTGTGGGGTAGGCAGGGCCAGGGAGGATGGCAGTCTGTGTGGGGCAGGGGCAGGGAGGATGGCAGTCTGTGTGGGGCAGGCAGGGGCAGGGAGGATGGCAGTCTGTGTGGGGCAGGCAGGGCAGGGAGGATGGCAGTCTGTGTGGGGCAGGCAGGGCCAGGGAGGATGGCAGTCTGTGTGGGGCAGGCAGGGCCAGGGAGGATGGCAGTCTGTGTGGGGCAGGCAGGGCCAGGGAGGATGGCAGTCTGTGTGGGGCAGGCAGGGGCAGGGAGGATGGCAGTCTGTGTGGGGCAGGCAGGGCCAGGGAGGATGGCAGTCTGTGTGGGGCCGGCATGGGCAGGGAGCATGGCAGTCTGTGTGGGGCAGGCAGGGCCAGGGAGGATGACTACACGTTATTACTCTGTCCCACTTCTCCCTACTCACTGCACTATGCTACACGTTATTACTCTGTCCCACTTCTTCCTACTCACTGCACTATGCTACACGTTATTACTCTGTCCCACTTCTCCCTACTCACTGCACTATGCTACACGTTATTACTCTGTCCCACTTCTTCCTACTCACTGCACTATACTACATGTTATTACTCTGTCCCACTTCTTCCTACTCACTGCACTATACTACACGTTATTACTCTGTCCCACTTCTTCCTACTCACTGCACTATACTACACGTTATTACTCTGTCCCACTTCTTCCTACTCACTGCACTATACTACACGTTATTACTCTGCCCCACTTCTTCCTACTCACTGCACTATACTACACATTATTACTCTGTCCCACTTCTTCCTACTCACTGCACTATACTACACGTTATTACTCTGCCCCACTTCTTCCTACTCACTACACTATGCTACACGTTATTAATGTGCCCCACTTCTTCCTACTCACTGCACTATACTACACATTATTACTCTGTCCCACTTCTTCCTACTCACTGCACTATACTACACGTTATTACTCTGTCCCACTCCTTCCTACTCGCTGCACTATACTACACGTTATTACTCTGTCCCACTTCTTCCTACTCACTGCACTATGCTACACGTTATTACCCTGCCCCACTTCTTCCTACTCACTGCACTATGCTACACGTTATTACTCTGTCCCACTTCTCCCTACTCACTGCACTATACTACACATTATTACTCTGTCCCACTTCTTCCTACTCACTGCACTATACTACATGTTATTACTCTGTCCCACTTCTTCCTACTCACTGCACTATACTACACGTTATTACTCTGTCCCACTTCTTCCTACTCACTGCACTATACTACACGTTATTACTCTGTCCCACTTCTTCCTACTCACTGCACTATGCTACACGTTATTACCCTGCCCCACTTCTTCCTACTCACTGCACTATGCTACACGTTATTACTCAGCCCCACTTCTTCCTACTCACTGCACTATGCTACACGTTATTACCCTGCCCCACTTCTTCCTACTCACTGCACTATGCTACACGTTATTACTCAGCCCCACTTCTTCCTACTCACTGCACTATATTTTCTCTTTCCTATTTCTCTCTCAGTTTCTAACGGCTTTTCATTTAAACTGACCCTAACTGTCCTGGCACAAGCTGTTTATAAAAAGCATGTTTATAATCCTCCCTGCCCCGGGTGTCAATGCCCCTTACAGCTGCTTAGGGGGCAGTAGAAGGAGGAACGACCGGATGGCAGTCTGTGTGGGGCAGGCAGGGCCAGGGAGGATGGCAGTCTGTGTGGGGCAGGCAGGGCCAGGGAGGATGGCAGTCTGTGTGGGGCAGGCAGGGCCAGGGAGGATGGCAGTCTGTGTGGGGCCGGCAGGGGCAGGGAGGCTGGCAGTCTGTGTGGGGCAGGCAGGGCCAGGGAGGATGGCAGTCTGTGTGGGGCAGGCAGGGCCAGGGAGGATGGCAGTCTGTGTGGGGCAGGCAGGGCCAGGGAGGATGGCAGTCTGTGTGGGGCAGGGCCAGGGAGGATGGCAGTCTGTGTGGGGCAGGCAGGGCCAGGGAGGATGGCAGTCTGTGTGGGGCAGGGCCAGGGAGGATGGCAGTCTGTGTGGGGCAGGCAGGGCAGGGAGGATGGCAGTCTGTGTGGGGCAGGCAGGGGCAGGGAGGATGGCAGTCTGTGTGGGGCAGGCAGGGGCAGGCAGGGGCAGGGAGGATGGCAGTCTGTGTGGGGCAGGCAGGGCCAGGGAGGATGGCAGTCTGTGTGGGGCAGGCAGGGGCAGGGAGGATGGCAGTCTGTGTGGGGCCGGCAGGGGCAGGGAGGATGGCAGTCTGTGTGGGGCCGGCAGGGCAGGGAGGATGGCAGTCTGTGTGGGGCAGGCAGGGGCAGGGAGGATGGCAGTCTGTGTGGGGCAGGCAGGGCCAGGGAGGATGGCAGTCTGTGTGGGGCAGGCAGGGCCAGGGAGGATGGCAGTCTGTGTGGGGCCGGCAGGGCAGGGAGGATGGCAGTCTGTGTGGGGCAGGCAGGGGCAGGGAGGATGGCAGTCTGTGTGGGGCAGGCAGGGGCAGGGAGGATGGCAGTCTGTGTGGGGCAGGCAGGGCCAGGGAGGATGGCAGTCTGTGTGGGGCCGGCAGGGGCAGGGAGGATGGCAGTCTGTGTGGGGCCGGCAGGGCAGGGAGGATGGCAGTCTGTGTGGGGCAGGCAGGGCCAGGGAGGATGGCAGCCTGTGTGGGGCAGGCAGGGCCAGGGAGGATGGCAGTCTGTGTGGGGCAGGCAGGGCCAGGGAGGATGGCAGTCTGTGTGGGGTAGGCAGGGCCAGGGAGGATGGCAGTCTGTGTGGGGCAGGGGCAGGGAGGATGGCAGTCTGTGTGGGGCAGGCAGGGGCAGGGAGGATGGCAGTCTGTGTGGGGCAGGCAGGGAAAGGGAGGATGGCAGTCTGTGTGGGGCAGGCAGGGCCAGGGAGGATGGCAGTATGTGTGGGGCAGGCAGGGCCAGGGAGGATGGCAGTCTGTGTGGGGTAGGCAGGGCCAGGGAGGATGGCAGTCTGTGTGGGGCAGGGGCAGGGAGGATGGCAGTCTGTGTGGGGCAGGCAGGGGCAGGGAGGATGGCAGTCTGTGTGGGGCAGGCAGGGCCAGGGAGGATGGCAGTCTGTGTGGGGCAGGCAGGGCCAGGGAGGATGGCAGTCTGTGTGGGGCAGGCAGGGGCAGGGAGGATGGCAGTCTGTGTGGGGCAGGCAGGGGCCAGGGAGGATGGCAGTCTTTGTGGGGCAGGCAGGGGCAGGGAGGATGGCAGTCTGTGTGGGGCAGGCAGGGGCAGGGAGGATGGCAGTCTGTGTGGGGCCGGCAGGGCCAGGGAGGATGGCAGTCTGTGTGGGGCAGGCAGGGCCAGGGAGGATGGCAGTCTGTGTGGGACAGGGGCAGGGAGGATGGCAGTCTGTGTGGGGCAGGCAGGGGCAGGGAGGATGGCAGTCTGTGTGGGGCAGGCAGGGCCAGGGAGGATGGCAGTCTGTGTTGGGCCGGCATGGGCAGGGAGGATGGCAGTCTGTGTGGGGCCGGCAGGGGCAGGGAGGATGGCAGTCTGTGTGGGGCAGGCAGGGCCAGGGAGGATGGCAGTCTGTGTGGGGCCGGCAGGGCAGGGAGGATGGCAGTCTGTGTGGGGCAGGCAGGGGCAGGGAGGATGGCAGTCTGTGTGGGGCCGGCAGGGCAGGGAGGATGGCAGTCTGTGTGGGGCAGGCAGGGCCAGGGAGGATGGCAGTCTGTGTGGGGCAGGCAGGGCCAGGGAGGATGGCAGTCTGTGTGGGACAGGCGCAGGGAGGATGGCAGTCTGTGTGGGGCAGGCAGGGGCAGGGAGGATGGCAGTCTGTGTGGGGCAGGCAGGGCCAGGGAGGATGGCAGTCTGTGTGGGGCAGACAGGGCCAGGGAGGATGGCAGTCTGTGTGGGGCAGACAGGGCCAGGGAGGATGGCAGTCTGTGTGGGGCTGGCAGGGGCAGGGAGGATGGCAGTCTGTGTGGGGCCGGCAGGGGCAGGGAGGATGGCAGTCTGTGTGGGGCCGGCAGGGCCAGGGAGGATGGCAGTCTGTGTGGGGCAGGCAGGGCCAGGGAGGATGGCAGTCTGTGTGGGGCAGGCAGGGCCAGGGAGGATGGCAGTCTGTGTGGGGCCGGCAGGGGCAGGGAGGATGGCAGTCTGTGTGGGGCCGGCAGGGCAGGGAGGATGGCAGTCTGTGTGGGGCGAGGCAGGGCCAGGGAGGATGGCAGTCTGTGTGGGGTAGGCAGGGCCAGGGAGGATGGCAGTCTGTGTGGGGCAGGCAGGGCCAGGGAGGATGGCAGTCTGTGTGGGGCAGACAGGGGCAGGGAGGATGGCAGTCTGTGTGGGGCAGGCAGGGCCAGGGAGGATGGCAGTCTGTGTGGGGTAGGCAGGGCCAGGGAGGATGGCAGTCTGTGTGGGGCCGGCAGGGGCAGGGAGGATGGCAGTCTGTGTGGGGCAGGCAGGGGCAGGGAGCATGGCAGTCTGTGTGGGGCAGGGAGTATGGCAGTCTGTGTGGGGCAGGCAGGGCCAGGGAGGATGGCAGTCTGTGTGGGGCCGGCAGGGGCAGGGAGAATGGCAGTCTGTGTGGGGCCGGCAGGGCAGGGAGGATGGCAGTCTGTGTGGGGCAGACAGGGCCAGGGAGGATGGCAGTCTGTGTGGGGCAGGCAGGGCCAGGGAGGATGGCAGTCTGTGTGGGGCAGGCAGGGCCAGGGAGGATGGCAGTCTGTGTGGGGTAGGCAGGGCCAGGGAGGATGGCAGTCTGTGTGGGACAGGGGCAGGGAGGATGGCAGTCTGTGTGGGGCAGGCAGGGGCAGGGAGGATGGCAGTCTGTGTGGGGCAGGCAGGGCCAGGGAGGATGGCAGTCTGTGTGGGGCAGGCAGGGGCAGGGAGGATGGCAGTCTGTGTGGGGCCGGCAGGGCAGGGAGGATGGCAGTCTGTGTGGGGCAGGCAGGGCCAGGGAGGATGGCAGTCTGTGTGGGGCAGGCAGGGCCAGGGAGGATGGCAGTCTGTGTGGGACAGGGGCAGGGAGGATGGCAGTCTGTGTGGGGCAGGCAGGGGCAGGGAGGATGGCAGTCTGTGTGGGGCAGGCAGGGCCAGGGAGGATGGCAGTCTGTGTGGGGCAGACAGGGCCAGGGAGGATGGCAGTCTGTGTGGGGCAGACAGGGCCAGGGAGGATGGCAGTCTGTGTGGGGCTGGCAGGGGCAGGGAGGATGGCAGTCTGTGTGGGGCCGGCAGGGGCAGGGAGGATGGCAGTCTGTGTGGGGCACGCAGGGCCAGGGAGGATGGCAGTCTGTGTGGGGTAGGCAGGGCCAGGGAGGATGGCAGTCTGTGTGGGGCAGGCAGGGCCAGGGAGGATGGCAGTCTGTGTGGGGCAGACAGGGGCAGGGAGGATGGCAGTCTGTGTGGGGCAGGCAGGGCCAGGGAGGATGGCAGTCTGTGTGGGGTAGGCAGGGCCAGGGAGGATGGCAGTCTGTGTGGGGCCGGCAGGGGCAGGGAGGATGGCAGTCTGTGTGGGGCAGGCAGGGGCAGGGAGCATGGCAGTCTGTGTGGGGCAGGGAGTATGGCAGTCTGTGTGGGGCAGGCAGGGCCAGGGAGGATGGCAGTCTGTGTGGGGCCGGCAGGGGCAGGGAGAATGGCAGTCTGTGTGGGGCCGGCAGGGCAGGGAGGATGGCAGTCTGTGTGGGGCAGACAGGGCCAGGGAGGATGGCAGTCTGTGTGGGGCAGGCAGGGCCAGGGAGGATGGCAGTCTGTGTGGGGCAGGCAGGGCCAGGGAGGATGGCAGTCTGTGTGGGGCAGGCAGGGCCAGGGAGGATGGCAGTCTGTGTGGGACAGGGGCAGGGAGGATGGCAGTCTGTGTGGGGCAGGCAGGGGCAGGGAGGATGGCAGTCTGTGTGGGGCAGGCAGGGCCAGGGAGGATGGCAGTCTGTGTGGGGCCGGCAGGGGCAAGGAGGATGGCAGTCTGTGTGGGGCCGGCAGGGGCAGGGAGGATGGCAGTCTGTGTGAGGCAGGCAGGGCCAGGGAGGATGGCAGTCTGTGTGGGGCCGACAGGGCCAGGGAGGATGGCAGTCTGTGTGGGGCAGGCAGGGCCAGGGAGGATGGCAGTCTGTGTGGGGCAGGCAGGGCCAGGGAGGATGGCAGTCTGTGTGGGGCAGGCAGGGTCAGGGAGGATGGCAGTCTGTGTGGGGCAGGCAGGGCCACTTTCCCTGTTCCCTTTACCCCAGAGACTTGCTGTGTGTAAGATTTAGGTGGGATATTTGGGTAAGAATGCAATTATTGTGGTTGCAGGAATTCGGGGGCCGAAGCTTCCAGTAATTCCATTTAATTCTACCCGGCGAACGGGCATGATTTGCCGGTACGTGAGTAGAATTACACCGCGCCTGTCCAGCATCCCCCAGACTCCTGCTTTCCACGCCCCGATATCTCAATCCTATTTCCCTCACAGTCATGAGTCTCCCCAAGGTCCCCCATGTATTAAAATATGTTTCCCAATGTGTGATACAATTATTATAAGGCTCTATGCAGCTTGCCCGGGCATCCAGGTAAGGTGCCAGCAAGTCTGCCCGGGCATCCAGGTAAGGTGCCAGCAAGTCTGCACAGAGTCCGTAGTTCAAAGGGGAGAGGATGTCCAGATGTGTGAAAACGTTTGGTGGGCGAGAGAAGGGCAAATTGCCAGGTCCGGCCTGCAAAGGGCACCCTGCGGGGACACCTTATGTAGTTTCCAGACTTGGAGGAGCCGGCCCCACAGATGGCAATGGGTTAGCCAGGAAGGGTGCTGCCACAGAGTCTTCTCCTCTTGGCTAAAATCATATTTCCCGCTCACCCGGCTTTTCGAGCCTGCTGGGCACGCCTACTCCTCTGACATCAGCAGAGGGACGAGACCCTCTTTCTATTGGCTGGCTGGGAGGCATTCCCACAATCCGATTGGCTGCTCCTTCCCCCACCGTTCTGGGGATAGCCCAGCGGAGTGGCTGCTCCTTCCCCCTCCGTTCTGGGGATAGCCCAGCGGAGTGGCTGCTCCTTCCCCCTTCCGTTCTGGGGATAGCCCAGCGGAGTGGCTGCTCCTTCCCCCTCCGTTCTGGGGATAGCCCAGCGGAGTGGCTGCTCCTTCCCCCTCTGTTCTGGGGACAGCCCAGCGGAGTGGCTGCTCCTTCCCCCTCCGTTCTGGGGATAGCCCAGCGGAGTGGCTGCTCCTTCCCCCACCGTTCTGGGGACAGCCAAGCGGAGTGGCTGCTCCTTCCCCCTCCGTTCTGGGGATAGCCCAGCGGAGTGGCTGCTCCTTCCCCCACCGTTCTGGGGACAGCCAAGCGGAGTGGCTGCTCCTTCCCCCACCGTTCTGGGGACAGCCAAGCGGAGTGGCTGCTCCTTCCCCCTCCGTTCTGGGGATAGCCCAGCGGAGTGGCTGCTCCTTCCCCCTCCGCTCTGGGGACAGCCCAGCGGAGTGGCTGCTCCTTCCCCCCTCCGTTCTGGGGCACAGCGGAGTGGCTGCTCCTTCCCCCTCCGTTCTGGGGATAGCCCAGCGGAGTGGCTGCTCCTTCCCCCTCCGTTCTGGGGACAGCCCAGCGGAGTGGCTGCTTCTTCCCCCTCCGTTCTGGGAATAGCCCAGCGGAGTGGCTGCTCCTTCCCCCTCCTTTCTGGGGATAGTCCAGCGGAGTGGCTGCTCCTTCCCCCACCGTTCTGGGGATAGCCCAGCGGAGTGGCTGCTCCTTCCTCTTCTGTTCTGGGGATAGCCCAGCGGAGTGGCTGCTTTCCCCCCCTCCTTTCTGGGGATAGCCAGCGGAGTGGCTGCTCCTTCCCCCTCCATTCTGGGGATAGCCCAGCGGAGTGGTTGCTCCTTCCCCTTCTGTTCTGGGGATAGCCCAGCGGAGTGGCTGCTCCTTCCCCCTCCGTTCTGGGGATAGCCCAGCGGAGTGGCTGCTCCGTCCTCCTCCGTTCTGGGGATAGCCCAGCGGAGTGGCTGCTCCTTCCCCTCCGTTCTGGGGATAGTCCAGCGGAGTGGCTGCTCCTTCCCCCTCCGTTCTGGGGATAGCCCAGCGGAGTGGCTGCTCCTTCCCCTTCCGTTCTGGGGATAGCCCAGCGGAGTGGCTGCTCCTTCCCCCTTCCGTTCTGGGGATAGCCCAGCGGAGTGGCTGCTCCTTCCCCCTCCGTTCTGGGGACAGCCCAGCGGAGTGGCTGCTCCTTCCCCCTCCGTTCTGGGGACAGCCAAGCGGAGTGGCTGCTCCTTCCCCCTCCGTTCTGGGGATAGCCCAGCGGAGTGGCTGCTCCTTCCCCCACCGTTCTGGGGACAGCCAAGCGGAGTGGCTGCTCCTTCCCCCACCGTTCTGGGGACAGCCAAGCGGAGTGGCTGCTCCTTCCTCCTCCGTTCTGGGGATAGCCCAGCGGAGTGGCTGCTCCTTCCCCCTCCGCTCTGGGGACAGCCCAGCGGAGTGGCTGCTCCTTCCCCCCTCCGTTCTGGGGCACAGCGGAGTGGCTGCTCCTTCCCCCTCCGTTCTGGGGATAGCCCAGCGGAGTGGCTGCTCCTTCCCCCTCCGTTCTGGGGACAGCCCAGCGGAGTGGCTGCTCCTTCCCCCTCCGTTCTGAGGATAGCCCAGCGGAGTGGCTGCTCCTTCCCCCTCCGTTCTGGGGATAGCCCAGCGGAGTGGCTGTTCCTTCCCCTCCGTTCTGGGGATAGCCCAGCGGAGTGGCTGTTCCTTCCCCTCCGTTCTGGGGATAGCCCAGCGGAGTGGCTGCTCCTTCCCCCTCCGTTCTGGGGATAGCCCAGCGGAGTGGCTGCTCCTTCCCCTCCGTTCTGGGGATAGCCCAGCGGAGTGTATGTAAGGTGCTGACCAGGAGAACGAGCGTGTGCGCAACCAATGACGAGTCGGTGAGGCGTGGGCGGGATTTTCAAAGTTGCTCTGTTCGAAATAACAGAGCGACCGGCTTCGTTTTGAAGCCTGAAAAGTCAGACGCGAGGACCAAGTTCTCAGACTGGAACGGAGCAGTCGCGGCTGGGAGCTGAAGCCAAAAACAGGACCAGGAGACCCGGGTGTATTTCCCGGTCAGGGTAAGCTCACCCAAGCGGGCGCCCTGCACCTAGGAAAGCCCAGATTGTCCCCCCAGACCCCCAGTCATTGTATTTTTACCCGTTCCTTGTGTATCTCTTCTTGTTGTACGCGGGTTTACCGAAATAAACGTAATGTGTTTGTACTCTCTTGTTCTGCCTAATGAATGATCCCGGTAATATATAAATGGTGTATAAAGTGGCTGGTCTCCCGGGACACACATGGACTGCAGTCAGTCAGGCGAGCTCGCTATGAAACTACAGGTTCACTAGGAAGGTGCAATGAGTGGTGCAGATACAAGTGGCTGGTCTCCCGGGACACATGGACTGCAGTCAGTCTCTCGCTATTAAACTACAGGTTCACTAGGAAGGTGCAATGAGTGGGTGCAGATACAAGTGGCTGGTCTCCCGGGACACATGGACTGCAGTCAGTCTCTCGCTATGAAAGTACAGGTTCACTAGGAAGGTACAATGAGTGGTGCAGATACAAGTGGCTGGTCTCCCGGGACACATGGACTGCAGTCAGTCTCTCGCTATGAAAGTACAGGTTCACTAGGAAGGTACAATGAGTGGGTGCAGATACAAGTGGCTGGTCTCCCGGGACACATGGACTGCAGTCTGTCTCTCGCTATGAAAGTACAGGTTCACTAGGAAGGTACAATGAGTGGGTGCAGATACAAGTGGCTGGTCTCCCGGGACACACATGGACTGCAGTCAGTCAGGCGAGCTCGCTATGAAACTACAGGTTCACTAGGAAGGTGCAATGAGTGGTGCAGATACAAGTGGCTGGTCTCCCGGGACACACATGGACTGCAGTCAGTCAGGCGAGCTCGCTATGAAACTACAGGTGCACTAGGAAGGTGCAATGAGTGGTGCAGATACAAGTGGCTGGTCTCCCGGGACACATGGACTGCAGTCAGTCTCTCGCTATGAAAGTACAGGTTCACTAGGAAGGTGCAATGAGTGGTGCAGATACAAGTGGCTGGTCTCCCGGGACACATGGACTGCAGTCAGACTCTCGCTATGAAAGTACAGGTTCACTAGGAAGGTACAATGAGTGGTGCAGATACAAGTGGCTGGTCTCCCGGGACACATGGACTGCAGTCAGTCTCTCGCTATGAAAGTACAGGTTCACTAGGAAGGTACAATGAGTGGGTGCAGATACAAGTGGCTGGTCTCCCGGGACACATGGACTGCAGTCAGTCTCTCGCTATGAAAGTACAGGTTCACTAGGAAGGTACAATGAGTGGGTGCAGATACAAGTGGCTGGTCTCCCGGGACACACATGGACTGCAGTCAGTCAGGCGAGCTCGCTATGAAACTACAGGTTCACTAGGAAGGTGCAATGAGTGGTGCAGATACAAGTGGCTGGTCTCCCGGGACACACATGGACTGCAGTCAGTCAGGCGAGCTCGCTATGAAACTACAGGTTCACTAGGAAGGTGCAATGAGTGGTGCAGATACAAGTGGCTGGTCTCCCGGGACACATGGACTGCAGTCAGTCTCTCGCTATGAAAGTACAGGTTCACTAGGAAGGTGCAATGAGTGGTGCAGATACAAGTGGCTGGTCTCCCGGGACACATGGACTGCAGTCAGACTCTCGCTATGAAAGTACAGGTTCACTAGGAAGGTACAATGAGTGGGTGCAGATACAAGTGGCTGGTCTCCCGGGACACACATGGACTGCAGTCAGTCTCTCGCTATGAAAGTACAGGTTCACTAGGAAGGTACAATGAGTGGGTGCAGATACAAGTGGCTGGTCTCCCGGGACACACATGGACTGCAGTCAGTCAGGCGAGCTCGCTATGAAAGTACAGGTTCACTAGGAAGGTGCAATGAGTGGTGCAGATACAAGTGGCTGGTCTCCCGGGACACATGGACTGCAGTCAGACTCTCGCTATGAAAGTACAGGTTCACTAGGAAGGTACAATGAGTGGGTGCAGATACAAGTGGCTGGTCTCCCGGGACACACATGGACTGCAGTCAGTCTCTCGCTATGAAAGTACAGGTTCACTAGGAAGGTACAATGAGTGGGTGCAGATACAAGTGGCTGGTCTCCCGGGACACACATGGACTGCAGTCAGTCTCTCGCTATGAAAGTACAGGTTCACTAGGAAGGTACAATGAGTGGGTGCAGATACAAGTGGCTGGTCTCCCGGGACACATGGACTGCAGTCAGTCTCTCGCTATGAAAGTACAGGTTCACTAGGAAGGTACAATGAGTGGTGCAGATACAAGTGGCTGGTCTCCCGGGACACATATGGACTGCAGTCAGTCAGGCGAGCTCGCTATGAAACTACAGGTTCACTGGGAACGTACAATGAGTGGTGCAGATACAAGTGGCTGGTCTCCCGGGACACACATGGACTGCAGTCCGTCAGGCGAGCTCGCTATGAAACTACAGGTTCACTAGGAAGGTACAATGAGTGGGTGCAGATACAAGTGGCTGGTCTCCCGGGACACATGGACTGCAGTCAGTCTCTCGCTATGAAAGTACAGGTTCACTAGGAAGGTACAATGAGTGGGTGCAGATACAAGTGGCTGGTCTCCCGGGACACACATGGACTGCAGTCAGTCAGGCGAGCTCGCTATGAAAGTACAGGTTCACTAGGAACGTACAATGAGTGGGTGCAGATACAAGTGGCTGGTCTCCCGGGACACATGGACTGCAGTCAGTCTCTCGCTATGAAAGTACAGGTTCACTAGGAAGGTACAATGAGTGGGTGCAGATACAAGTGGCTGGTCTCCCGGGACACACATGGACTGCAGTCAGTCAGGCGAGCTCGCTATGAAACTACAGGTTCACTAGGAAGGTGCAATGAGTGGTGCAGATACAAGTGGCTGGTCTCCCGGGACACACATGGACTGCAGTCAGTCAGGCGAGCTCGCTATGAAACTACAGGTTCACTAGGAAGGTGCAATGAGTGGTGCAGATACAAGTGGCTGGTCTCCCGGGACACATGGACTGCAGTCAGTCTCTCGCTATGAAAGTACAGGTTCACTAGGAAGGTACAATGAGTGGGTGCAGATACAAGTGGCTGGTCTCCCGGGACACATATGGACTGCAGTCAGACTCTCGCTATGAAAGTACAGGTTCACTAGGAAGGTACAATGAGTGGGTGCAGATACAAGTGGCTGGTCTCCCGGGACACACATGGACTGCAGTCAGTCTCTCGCTATGAAAGTACAGGTTCACTAGGAAGGTACAATGAGTGGGTGCAGATACAAGTGGCTGGTCTCCCGGGACACATGGACTGCAGTCAGTCAGGCGAGCTCGCTATGAAAGTACAGGTTCACTAGGAAGGTACAATGAGTGGTGCAGATACAAGTGGCTGGTCTCCCGGGACACACATGGACTGCAGTCAGTCTCTCGCTATGAAAGTACAGGTTCACTAGGAAGGTACAATGAGTGGGTGCAGATACAAGTGGCTGGTCTCCCGGGACACATGGACTGCAGTCAGTCTCTCGCTATGAAAGTACAGGTTCACTAGGAAGGTACAATGAGTGGTGCAGATACAAGTGGCTGGTCTCCTGGGACACACATGGACTGCAGTCAGTCTCTCGCTATGAAACTACAGGTTCACTAGGAAGGTACAATGAGTGGTGCAGATACAAGTGGCTGGTCTCCTGGGACACACATGGACTGCAGTCAGTCTGTCGCTATGAAACTACAGGTTCACTAGGAACGTACAATGAGTGGTGCAGATACAAGTGGCAGTGTTCAATAAAACACCAATATGCAATAACGGCTAAAGAGAGACTGGGCCAGCGCTGGTCCTGGGTTTGCAATAAGGGTTCATGAAGATGGGTCCCAGGGAACACATGGGTGTACAAACTTGGGTGCAGAACCCCTCTTCACAACATTTACACTGATTGCCGGGGGAGAGCGCGATGCCTCTTATCTTTTATCCGGCTTCTCTCGACAACGCAGCGCCACATTGCGGCGCAGAGATGAGATGCCGGAGAGCAGGTAAGAGGCCGGGGGCGTGACTACTGCCCCTGACAGACTAGTAGTGTGCGTCTGTGTGAGGACGGAGATTATCCTGGAGCCCCCGAGAGGACACGGCCTCACATCCTCACAGACCAGGGCCCCCAGTCAGGGTCGTACCGAGCCTCTGCACTCCGTGTGCGGACTGTACGAGAGCTTCAATGGGAACCTGAAGCAGATACTTAGGGCGTTCCTGGGGGCGGGATGCAGAGACAGGGACAATGGCAGCCCCTACTTATACTGGCCCCGCAGCGCCATCACCAAACCCCGAACCCACCTGACGAAGAAAAGGATCCCACCAAAGGGTGACTGATCGCCGGTATGTCATGCGGCCTTCCAGAAACTCCCACAGAGTGAGACACACACACAGACGCGCGCCCAGAGTGAGACGCGCACACACAGAGCGAGACTCACACACAGACTCACACACAGAGCGAGACTCACACACAGAGCGAGACTCACACACAGACTCACACACAGAGTGAGACACACACACAGACGTGCACCCAGAGTGAGACTCACACACAGACTCACACACAGAGCGAGACTCACACACAGAGCGAGACTCACACACAGAGCGAGACTCACACACAGACTCACACACAGAGCGAGACTCACACACAGACTCACACACAGAGCGAGACTCACACACAGACTCACACACAGAGCGAGACTCACACACAGACTCACACACAGAGCGAGACTCACACACAGACTCACACACAGAGCGAGACTCACACACAGACTCACACACAGAGCGAGACAGTCACAGACTCACACACAGAGCGAGACTCACACACAGACGTACACACAGAGCGAGACAGTCACAGACTCACACACAGAGCGAGACTCACACACAGACGTGCACCCAGAGTGAGACGCGCACACACAGAGCGAGACTCACACACAGACGTGCACCCAGAGTGAGACGCGCACACACAGAGCGAGACTCACACACAGACGTGCACCCAGAGTGAGACGCGCACACACAGAGCGAGACTCACACACAGACGTGCACCCAGAGTGAGACGCGCACACACAGAGCGAGACTCACACACAGACTCACACACAGAGTGAGACACACACACAGACGTGCACCCAGAGTGAGACTCACACACAGACTCACACACAGACTCACACACAGAGCGGGACACACACAGAGCGAGACAGTCACAGACTCACACACAGACTCACACACAGACGTTCACCCAGAGTGAGACGCGCACACACAGAGCGAGACTCACACACAGACTCACACACAGAGCGAGACTCACACACAGAGCGAGACAGTCACAGACTCACACACAGAGCGAGACACACACACAGACTCACACACAGAGCGAGACTCACACACAGACTCACACACAGAGCGAGACTCACACACAGAGCGAGACAGTCACAGACTCACACACAGAGCGAGACTCACACACAGACTCACACACAGAGCAAGACTCACACACAGAGCGAGACAGTCACAGACTCACACACAGAGCGAGACTCACACACAGACTCACACACAGAGCGAGACTCACACACAGACTCACACACAGAGCGAGACAGTCACAGACTCACACACAGAGCGAGACAGTCACAGACTCACACACAGAGCGAGACAGTCACAGACTCACACACAGAGCGAGACTCACACACAGACGTGCACCCAGAGTGAGACGCGCACACACAGAGCGAGACTCACACACAGACTCACACACAGAGCGAGACTCACACACAGACTCACACACAGAGCGAGACTCACACACAGACTCACACACAGAGCGAGACAGTCACAGACTCACACAGAGCGAGACTCACACACAGACGTACACACAGAGCGAGACAGTCACAGACTCACACACAGAGCGAGACAGTCACAGACTCACACACAGAGCGAGACTCACACACAGACGTGCACCCAGAGTGAGACGCGCACACACAGAGCGAGACTCACACACAGACTCACACACAGAGCGAGAGAGTCACAGACTCACACACAGAGCGAGACTCACACACAGAGCGAGACTCACACACAGAGCGAGACAGTCACAGACTCACACACAGAGCGAGACTCACACACAGACGTACACACAGAGCGAGACAGTCACAGACTCACACACAGAGCGAGACTCACACACAGACGTACACACAGAGCGAGGTAGTCACAGACTCACACACAGAGCGAGACTCACACACAGACGTACACACAGAGTGAGACAGTCACAGACTCACACACAGAGCGAGACTCGCACACAGAGCGAGACTCACACACAGAGCGAGACAGTCACAGACTCACACACAGAGCGAGACTCACACACAGACGTACACACAGAGCGAGACAGTAACAGACTCACACACAGAGCGAGACTCACACACAGAGCGAGACTCACACACAGAGCGAGACAGTCACAGACTCACACACAGAGCAAGACAGTAACAGACACACACACACACCCAGAGTGAGACGCACACAGAGAGCGAGACACACACACACACACAGGAGGCACACTCAGAGTGAGACAGTCACAGACTCACAAACACGCACACACAGAGCGAGACACACACACACACACACACACACACACAGGAGGCACACTCAGAGTGAGACAGTCACAGACTCACAAACACGCACACACAGAGCGAGAAACACGCATGCGCACGCCTCCTCACCAGGCTGTCGGTCTCAGGGTCCTCGGAGAAGAAATCTTTGCCCGTCTTGTGCTGCCTGCGCACAAAATTCTCTATATCCAAGTCAAAGCTGGCCGAGGTCGTACCCTCTGACCCCTGCGTGCAACCTTCACACTTATCAAAGAGCAGAGCCAGAAGAGGGAAGAGGGGGTGCCTGGGGGGAGAGAGCAGAGCGTTACACACAGGAGCAGAGACAGGGGGAGAGCAGAGCGCTACACACAGGAGCAGAGACAGGGGGGAGAGCAGAGCGTTACACACAGGAGCAGAGAGAGGGGGGAGAGCAGAGCGCTACACACAGGAGCAGAGAGAGGGAGGGAGAGCAGAGCGCTACACACAGGAGCAGAGAGAGATGGAGAGAGCAGAGCGCTACACACAGGAGCAGAGAGGGGGGGGGAGAGCAGAGTGCTACACACAGGAGCAGAGAGAGGGTGGGAGAGCAGAGCGCTACACACAGGAGCAGAGAGAGGGAGGGAGAGCAGAGCGCTACACACAGGAGCAGAGAGGGGGGAGAGCAGAGCGCTACACACAGGAGCAGAGAGAAGGGGAGAGCAGAGCTCTACACACAGGAGCAGAGCGCTACACACAGGAGCAGAGAGATGGGAGAGCAGAGCGCTACACACAGGAGCAGAGAGAGGGGGGAGAGAGCAGAGCGTTACACACAGGAGCAGAGAGAGGGGGGAGAGAGCAGAGCGTTACACACAGGAGCAGAGACAGGGGGAGAGCAGAGCGTTACACACAGGAGCTGAGACAGGGGACAGTAGAGCGTTACACACAGGAGCAGAGAGAGGGGGGAGAGAGCAGAGCGTTACACACAGGAGCAGAGACAGGGGGAGAGCAGAGCGTTACACACAGGAGCTGAGACAGGGGACAGTAGAGCGCTACACACTGGAGCAGAGAGAGGGGGAGAGCAGAGCGTTACACACAGGAGCAGAGAGAAGGGGGGAGAGCAGAGCGTTACACACAGGAGCAGAGAGAGGGGGGGAGAGCAGAGCGCTACACACAGGAGCAGAGAGAGGGGGGGAGAGCAGAGGGCTACACACGGGAGCAGAGAGCGCGGGGAGCAGAGCGCTACACACAGGAGCAGAGAGAGGGGGGGAGAGCAGAGGGCTACACACGGGAGCAGAGAGCGGGGGGAGCAGAGCACTACACACAGAAACAGAGAGAGTGGGAGAGAGCAGAGCGTTACACACAGGAGCAAAGAGGGGAGGGGGAGAGCAGAGCGCTACACACAGGATCAGAGAGAGGGGGGAGAGCAGAGCGTTACACACAGGAGCAGAGAGAGGGGGAAGAGCAGAGCGCTACACACAGGAGCAGAGAGAGGGGGAGAGCAGAGCGCTACACACAGGAGCAGAGAGAGGGGGGTGGAGAGCAGAGCGCTACACATTGGAGCAGAGAGAGGGGGGAGAGCAGAGCGCTACACACAGGAGCAGAGAGAGGGGGAGAGCAGAGCGCTACACACAGGAGCAGAGAGAGGAGGGGGAGAGAAGAGCGCTACACACAGGAGCAGAGAGAGGGGGGGAGAGCAGAGCGTTACACACAGGAACAGAGAGAGGGGGGAGCAGAGCGCTACACACAGGAGCAGAAAGAGGGGGGGAGAGCAGAGCGCTACACACAGGAGCAGAGAGAGGGGGGGAGAGCAGAGCGTTACACACAGGAACAGAGAGAGGGGGGAGCAGAGCGCTACACACAGGAGCAGAAAGAGGGGGGGAGAGCAGAGCGCTACACACAGGAGCAGAGAGAGGGGGGGAGAGCAGAGCGTTACACACAGGAACAGAGAGAGGGGGGAGCAGAGCGCTACACACAGGAGCAGAGAGAGGGGGGGAGAGCAGAGCACTACACACTGAAGCAGAGAGAGGGGGGGGAGAGCAGAGCGTTACACACAGGAGCAGAGAGAGGGGGGAGCAGAGCGCTACACACAGGAGCAGAGAGGGGGGGAGAGCAGAGCGTTACACACAGGAGCAGAGAGAGGGGGGAGCAGAGCGCTACACATAGGAGCAGAGAGAGGGGGGGAGAGCAGAGCGTTACACACAGGATCTGAGAGAGGGGGGGAGAGCAGAGCGCTACACACAGGAGCAGAGAGAGGGGGGTGGAGAGCAGAGCGCTACACATTGGAGCAGAGAGAGGGGGGGAGAGCAGAGCGCTACACACAGGAGCAGAGAGAGGGGGAGAGAGCAGAGCGCAACACACAGGAGCAGAGAGAGGGGGGGAGAGCAGAGCGCTACACATAGGAGCAGAGAGAGGGGGGGAGAGCAGAGAGCTACACACAGGAGCAGAGAGAGGGGGGTAGAGCAGAGCGTTACACACAGGAACAGAGAGAGGGGGGAGCAGAGCGCTACACACAGGAGCAGAGAGAGGAGGGGAGAGCAGAGCGCTACACACAGGAGCAGATAGAGGAGGGGGAGAGCAGAGCGCTACACACGGAGCAGAGAGAGGGGGGGAGAGCAGAGCGTTACACACAGGAACAGAGAGAGGGGGGAGCAGAGCGCTACACACAGGAGCAGAGAGAGGGGGGAGAGCAGAGCGCTACACACAGGAGCAGAGAGGGGGGGAGAGCAGAGCGCTACACACAGGAGCAGAGAGAAGGGGAGAGCAGAGCTCTACACACAGGAGCAGAGCGCTACACACAGGAGCAGAGAGAGGGGGGAGAGAGCAGAGCGTTACACACAGGAGCAGAGAGAGGGGGGAGAGAGCAGAGCGTTACACACAGGAGCAGAGACAGGGGGAGAGCAGAGCGTTACACACAGGAGCAGAGACAGGGGAGAGTAGAGCGTTACACACAGGAGCAGAGGGAGGGGGAGAGCAGAGCGCTACACACTGGAGCAGAGAGAGGGGGAGAGCAGAGCGTTACACACAGGAGCAGAGAGAAGGGGGGAGAGCAGAGCGTTACACACAGGAGCAGAGAGAGGGGGGGAGAGCAGAGCGCTACACACAGGAGCAGAGAGAGGGGGGGAGAGCAGAGGGCTACACACGGGAGCAGAGAGCGCGGGGTGCAGAGCGCTACACACAGGAGCAGAGAGAGGGGGGGAGAGCAGAGGGCTACACACGGGAGCAGAGAGCGGGGGGAGCAGAGCACTACACACAGAAACAGAGAGAGTGGGAGAGAGCAGAGCGTTACACACAGGAGCAGAGAGGGGAGGGGGAGAGCAGAGCGCTACACACAGGATCAGAGAGAGGGGGGAGAGCAGAGCGTTACACACAGGAACAGAGAGAGGGGGAAGAGCAGAGCGCTACACACAGGAGCAGAGAGAGGGGGAGAGCAGAGCGCTACACACAGGAGCAGAGAGAGGGGGGTGGAGAGCAGAGCGCTACACATTGGAGCAGAGAGAGGGGGGAGAGCAGAGCGCTACACACAGGAGCAGAGAGAGGGGGAGAGCAGAGCGCTACACACAGGAGCAGAGAGAGGAGGGGGAGAGAAGAGCGCTACACACAGGAGCAGAGAGAGGGGGGGAGAGCAGAGCGTTACACACAGGAACAGAGAGAGGGGAGAGCAGAGCGCTACACACAGGAGCAGAAAGAGGGGGGGAGAGCAGAGCGCTACACACAGGAGCAGAGAGAGGGGGGGAGAGCAGAGCGTTACACACAGAAACAGAGAGAGGGGGGAGCAGAGCGCTACACACAGGAGCAGAGAGAGGGGGGGAGAGCAGAGCACTACACACTGGAGCAGAGAGAGGGGGGGGAGAGCAGAGCGCTACACACAGGAGCAGAGAGGGGGGGGGGGAGAGCAGAGCGTTACACACAGGAACAGAGAGAGGGGGAGCAGAGCGCTACACACAGGAGCAGAGAGGGGGGGGGGAGAGCAGAGCGTTACACACAGGAGCAGAGAGAGGGGGAGCAGAGCGCTACACATAGGAGCAGAGAGAGGGGGGGAGAGCAGAGCGTTACACACAGGATCTGAGAGAGGGGGGGAGAGCAGAGCGCTACACACAGGAGCAGAGAGAGGGGGGTGGAGAGCAGAGCGCTACACATTGGAGCAGAGAGAGGGGGGGAGAGCAGAGCGCTACACACAGGAGCAGAGAGAGGGGGAGAAATCAGAGCGCAACACACAGGAGCAGAGAGAGGGGGGGAGAGCAGAGCGCTACACATAGGAGCAGAGAGAGGGGGGGAGAGCAGAGCGCTACACACAGGAGCAGAGAGAAGGGGGTAGAGCAGAGCGTTACACACAGGAACAGAGAGAGGGGGGAGCAGAGCGCTACACACAGGAGCAGAGAGAGGAGGGGAGAGCAGAGCGCTACACACAGGAGCAGATAGAGGAGGGGGAGAGCAGAGCGCTACACACGGAGCAGAGAGAGGGGGGGAGAGCAGAGCGTTACACACAGGAACAGAGAGAGGGGGGAACAGAGCGCTACACACAGGAGCAGAGAGAGGGGGGGAGAGCAGAGCGCTACACACAGGAGCAGAGAGAGGAGGGGGAGAGCAGAGCGCTACACACAGGAGCAGAGAGAGGGGGGGAGAGCAGAGCGCTACACACAGGAGCAGAGAGAGGAGGGGGAGAGCAGAGCGCTACACACAGGAGCAGAGAGAGGGGGGGGAGAGCAGAGCGCTACACACTGAGCAGAGAGAGGGGGGGAGAGCAGAGCGCTACACACAGGAGCAGAGAGAGGGGGGAGAGAAGAGCGTTACACACAGGAACAGAGAGGAGGGGGAGAGCAGAGCGCTACACACAGGAGCAGAGAGAGGGGGAGAGCAGAGCGCTACACACAGGAGCAGAGAGAGGAGGGGGAGAGCAGAGCGCTACACACAGGAGCAGAGAGAGGGGGGGAGAGCAGAGCGCTACACACTGGAGCAGAGAGAGGGGGGGGAGAGCAGAGCGCTACACACAGGAGCAGAGAGAGGAGGGGGAGAGCAGAGCGCTACACACAGGAGCAGAGAGGGGGGGGGAGAGCAGAGCGTTACACACAGGAGCAGAGAGAGGAGGGAGCAGAGCGCTACACACAGGAGCAGAGAGGGGGGGGAGAGCAGAGCGTTACACACAGGAGCAGAGAGAGGGGGGAGCAGAGCGCTACACATAGGAGCAGAGAGAGGGGGGGAGAGCAGAGCGTTACACACAGGATCTGAGAGAGGGGGGAGAGCAGAGCGCTACACACAGGAGCAGAGAGAGGGGGGTGGAGAGCAGAGCGCTACACATTGGAGCAGAGAGAGGGGGGGAGAGCAGAGCGCTACACACAGGAGCAGAGAGAGGGGGAGAGAGCAGAGCGCAACACACAGGAGCAGAGAGAGGGGGGGAGAGCAGAGCGCTACACATAGAAGCAGAGAGAGGGGGGGAGAGCAGAGCGCTACACACAGGAGCAGAGAGAGGGGGGTAGAGCAGAGCGTTACACACAGGAACAGAGAGAGGGGGGAGCAGAGCGCTACACACAGGAGCAGAGAGAGGAGGGGAGAGCAGAGCGCTACACACAGGAGCAGATAGAGGAGGGGGAGAGCAGAGCGCTACACACAGAGCAGAGAGAGGGGGGGAGAGCAGAGCGTTACACACAGGAACAGAGAGAGGGGGGAGCAGAGCGCTACACACAGGAGCAGAGAGAGGGGGGAGAGCAGAGCGCTACACACAGGAGCAGAGAGAGGAGGGGGAGAGCAGAGCGCTACACACAGGAGCAGAGAGAGGGGGGGGAGAGCAGAGCGCTACACACAGGAGCAGAGAGAGGAGGGGGAGAGCAGAGCGCTACACACAGGAGCAGAGAGAGGGGGGAGAGAGCAGAGCGCTACACACTGGAGCAGAGAGAGGGGGGGAGAGCAGAGCGCTACACACAGGAGCAGAGAGAGGGGGGAGAGAAGAGCGTTACACACAGGAACAGAGAGGAGGGGGAGAGTAGAGCGCTACACACAGGAGCAGAGAGAGGGGGAGAGCAGAGCGCTACACACAGGAGCAGAGAGAGGAGGGGGAGAGCAGAGCGCTACACACAGGAGCAGAGAGAGGGGGGAGAGAGCAGAGCGCTACACACAGGAGCAGAGAGAGGAGGGGGAGAGCAGAGCGCTACACACAGGAGCAGAGAGAGGAGGGGGAGAGCAGAGCGCTACACACTGGAGCAGAGAGAGGGGGGGGAGAGCAGAGCGCTACACACAGGAGCAGAGAGAGGAGGGGGAGAGCAGAGCGCTACACACAGGAGCAGAGAGAGGGGGGAGAGAGCAGAGAGCGCTACACACAGGAGCAGAGAGAGGGGGGCGAGCAGAGCGCTACACACAGGAGCAGAGAGAGGAGGGGGAGAGCAGAGCGCTACACACAGGAGCAGAGAGAGGGGGGGAGAACAGAGCGCTACACACAGAAGCAGAGAGAGGGGGGGGAACAGAGCGTTACACACAGTAACAGAGAGAGGGGGGAGAGTAGAGCGCTACACACAGGAGCAGAGAGAGGGGAGAGAGTAGAGCGCTACACACAGGAGCAGAGAGAGATGGAGAGAGCAGAGCGCTACACACTGGAGCAGAGAGAGGGGGGGGAGAGCAGAGCGCTACACACAGGAGCAGAGAGAAGAGGGGGAGAGCAGAGCGATACACACAGGAGCAGAGAGAGGGGGGAGAGAGCAGAGAGCGCTACACACAGGAGCAGAAAGAGGGGGGAGAGAGCAGAGCGCTACACACAGGAGCAGAGAGAGGAGGGGGAGAGCAGAGCGCTACACACAGGTGCAGAGAGAGGGGGGGAGAGCAGAGCGCTACACACAGGAGCAGAGAGAGGGGGGGAGAGCAGAGCGCTACACACTGGAGCAGAGAGAGGGGGGGGGAGAGCAGAGCGTTACACACAGGAACAGAGAGAGGGGGAGCAGAGCGCTACACACAGGAGCAGAGAGAGGGGGGAAGAGCAGAGCGCTACACACTGGAGCAGAGAGAGGGGGGGAGAGCAGAGCGCTACACACAGGAGCAGAGTGAGGGGGGGAGAGCAGAGCGTTACACACAGGAACAGAGAGAGGGGGGAGCAGAGCGCTACACACAGGAGCAGAGAGAGGGGGGGAGAGCAGAGCGCTACACACAGGAGCAGAGAGAGGAGGGGGAGAGCAGAGCGCTACACACAGGAGCAGAGAGAGGGGGGAGAGCAGAGCGCTACACACAGGAGCAGAGAGAGGAGGGGGAGAGCAGAGCGCTACACACAGGAGCAGAGAGAGGGGGGAGAGCAGAGCGCTACACACAGGAGCAGAGAGAGGAGGGGGAGAGCAGAGCGCTACACACAGGAGCCGATAGAGAGGGAGAGAGCAGAGCGTTACACACAGGAGCAGAGAGAGGGGGGGAGAGCAGAGCGCTACACACAGGAACAGAGAGAGAGGGAGAGAGCAGAGCGCTACACACAGGAGCAGAGAGAGGGGGGAACAGAGCGTTACACACAGGAACAGAGAGAGGGGGGAACAGAGCGTTTCAGGAACAGAGCATTACACACAGGAACAGAGACAGGAGGGGGAGAGCAGAGCGCTACACACAGGAGCAGAGAGAGGGGGGGAGCAGAGCGTTACACACAGGAACAGAGACAGGAGGGGGAGAGCAGAGCGCTACACACAGGAGCAGAGAGAGGGGGAGAGAGCAGAGCGTTACACACAGGAGCAGAGAGAGGGGGGGAGAGCAGAGCACTACACACAGGAACAGAGAGAGAGGGAGAGAGCAGAGCGCTACACACAGGAGCAGAGAGAGGGGGGAACAGAGCGTTACACACAGGAACAGAGAGAGGGGGGAACAGAGCGTTACACACAGGAGCAGAGCGTTACACACAGGAGCAGAGAGAGGGGAGAACAGAGCTTTACACACAGGAGCAGAGAGAGGGGGAACAGAGCGTTACATACAGGAGCAGAGCGTTACACACAGGAGCAGAGAGAGGGGGGAACAGAGCGTTACACACAGGAGCAGAGCGTTACACACAGGAGCAGAGCGTTACACACAGGAGCAGAGAGAGGGGGGAACAGAGCGTTACACACAGGAGCAGAGAGCGGGGGGAACAGAGCGTTACACACAGGAGCAGAGCGTTACACACAGGAGCAGAGAGAGGGGGGAACAGAGCGTTACAAACAGGAGCAGAGAGAGGGGGGAACAGACCATTACACACAGGAGCAGAGAGAGGGGGAACAGAGCGTTACACAAAGGAGCAGAGAGAGGGGGGAACAGAGCGTTACACACAGGAGCAGAGCATTACACACAGGAGCAGAGAGAGGGGGGAACAGAGCGTTACACACAGGATCAGAGCATTACACACAGGAGCAGAGAGAGGGGGGAACAGAGCATTACACACAGGAGCAGAGAGAGGGGGGGGAGAGCAGAGCGCTACACACAGGAGCAGAGAGAGGAGGGGGAGAGCAGAGCGCTACACACAGGAGCAGAGAGAGGGGGGGGAGAGCAGAGCGCTACACACTGGAGCAGAGAGAGGGGGGGAGAGCAGAGCGCTACACACAGGAGCAGAGAGAGGGGGGAGAGAAGAGCGTTACACACAGGAACAGAGAGGAGGGGGAGAGCAGAGCGCTACACACAGGAGCAGAGAGAGGGGGAGAGCAGAGCGCTACACACAGGAGCAGAGAGAGGAGGGGGAGAGCAGAGCGCTACACACAGGAGCAGAGAGAGGGGGGGAGAGCAGAGCGCTACACACTGGAGCAGAGAGAGGGGGGGGAGAGCAGAGCGCTACACACAGGAGCAGAGAGAGGAGGGGAGAGCAGAGCGCTACACACAGGAGCAGAGAGGGGGGGGGAGAGCAGAGCGTTACACACAGGAGCAGAGAGAGGAGGGAGCAGAGCGCTACACACAGGAGCAGAGAGGGGGGGGAGAGCAGAGTGTTACACACAGGAGCAGAGAGAGGGGGAGCAGAGCGCTACACATAGGAGCAGAGAGAGGGGGGAGAGCAGAGCGTTACACACAGGATCTGAGAGAGGGGGGAGAGCAGAGCGCTACACACAGGAGCAGAGAGAGGGGGGTGGAGAGCAGAGCGCTACACATTGGAGCAGAGAGAGGGGGGGAGAGCAGAGCGCTACACACAGGAGCAGAGAGAGGGGGAGAGAGCAGAGCGCAACACACAGGAGCAGAGAGAGGGGGGGAGAGCAGAGCGCTACACATAGGAGCAGAGAGAGGGGGGGAGAGCAGAGCGCTACACACAGGAGCAGAGAGAGGGGGGTAGAGCAGAGCGTTACACACAGGAACAGAGAGAGGGGGGAGCAGAGCGCTACACACAGGAGCAGAGAGAGGAGGGGAGAGCAGAGCGCTACACACAGGAGCAGATAGAGGAGGGGGAGAGCAGAGCGCTACACACGGAGCAGAGAGAGGGGGGGAGAGCAGAGCGTTACACACAGGAACAGAGAGAGGGGGGAGCAGAGCGCTACACACAGGAGCAGAGAGAGGGGGAGAGCAGAGCGCTACACACAGGAGCAGAGAGAGGAGGGGGAGAGCAGAGCGCTACACACAGGAGCAGAGAGAGGGGGGGAGAGCAGAGCGCTACACACAGGAGCAGAGAGAGGAGGGGGAGAGCAGAGCGCTACACACAGGAGCAGAGAGAGGGGGGGGAGAGCAGAGCGCTACACACTGGAGCAGAGAGAGGGGGGGAGAGGCAGAGCGCTACACACAGGAGCAGAGAGAGGGGGGAGAGAAGAGCGTTACACACAGGAACAGAGAGGAGGGGAGAGTAGAGCGCTACACACAGGAGCAGAGAGAGGGGGAGAGCAGAGCGCTACACACAGGAGCAGAGAGAGGAGGGGGAGAGCAGAGCGCTACACACAGGAGCAGAGAGAGGGGGAGAGAGCAGAGCGCTACACACAGGAGCAGAGAGAGGAGGGGGAGAGCAGAGCGCTACACACAGGAGCAGAGAGAGGAGGGGGAGAGCAGAGCGCTACACACTGGAGCAGAGAGAGGGGGGGGAGAGCAGAGCGCTACACACAGGAGCAGAGAGAGGAGGGGGAGAGCAGAGCGCTACACACAGGAGCAGAGAGGGGGGGGGAGAGCAGAGCGTTACACACAGGAGCAGAGAGAGGAGGAGCAGAGCGCTACACACAGGAGCAGAGAGGGGGGGGAGAGCAGAGCGTTACACACAGGAGCAGAGAGAGGGGGGAGCAGAGCGCTACACATAGGAGCAGAGAGAGGGGGGGAGAGCAGAGCGTTACACACAGGATCTGAGAGAGGGGGGAGAGCAGAGCGCTACACACAGGAGCAGAGAGAGGGGGGTGGAGAGCAGAGCGCTACACATTGGAGCAGAGAGAGGGGGGGAGAGCAGAGCGCTACACACAGGAGCAGAGAGAGGGGGAGAGAGCAGAGCGCAACACACAGGAGCAGAGAGAGGGGGGGAGAGCAGAGCGCTACACATAGGAGCAGAGAGAGGGGGGGAGAGCAGAGCGCTACACACAGGAGCAGAGAGAGGGGGGTAGAGCAGAGCGTTACACACAGGAACAGAGAGAGGGGGGAGCAGAGCGCTACACACAGGAGCAGAGAGAGGAGGGGAGAGCAGAGCGCTACACACAGGAGCAGATAGAGGAGGGGGAGAGCAGAGCGCTACACACGGAGCAGAGAGAGGGGGGAGAGCAGAGCGTTACACACAGGAACAGAGAGAGGGGGGAGCAGAGCGCTACACACAGGAGCAGAGAGAGGGGGGAGAGCAGAGCGCTACACACAGGAGCAGAGAGAGGAGGGGGAGAGCAGAGCGCTACACACAGGAGCAGAGAGAGGGGGGGAGAGCAGAGCGCTACACACAGGAGCAGAGAGAGGAGGGGGAGAGCAGAGCGCTACACACAGGAGCAGAGAGAGGGGGGGGAGAGCAGAGCGCTACACACTGGAGCAGAGAGAGGGGGGGAGAGCAGAGCGCTACACACAGGAGCAGAGAGAGGGGGGAGAGAAGAGCGTTACACACAGGAACAGAGAGGAGGGGGAGAGTAGAGCGCTACACACAGGAGCAGAGAGAGGGGGAGAGCAGAGCGCTACACACAGGAGCAGAGAGAGGAGGGGGAGAGCAGAGCGCTACACACAGGAGCAGAGAGAGGGGGGAGAGAGCAGAGCGCTACACACAGGAGCAGAGAGAGGAGGGGGAGAGCAGAGCGCTACACACAGGAGCAGAGAGAGGAGGGGGAGAGCAGAGCGCTACACACTGGAGCAGAGAGAGGGGGGGAGAGCAGAGCGCTACACACAGGAGCAGAGAGAGGAGGGGGAGAGCAGAGCGCTACACACAGGAGCAGAGAGAGGGGGGAGAGAGCAGAGAGCGCTACACACAGGAGCAGAGAGAGGGGGGCGAGCAGAGCGCTACACACAGGAGCAGAGAGAGGAGGGGGAGAGCAGAGCGCTACACACAGGAGCAGAGAGAGGGGGGGGAGAACAGAGCGCTACACACAGAAGCAGAGAGAGGGGGGGGAACAGAGCGTTACACACAGGAACAGAGAGAGGGGGGAGAGTAGAGCGCTACACACAGAGCAGAGAGAGGGGAGAGAGTAGAGCGCTACACACAGGAGCAGAGAGAGATGGAGAGAGCAGAGCGCTACACACTGGAGCAGAGAGAGGGGGGGGAGAGCAGAGCGCTACACACAGGAGCAGAGAGAAGAGGGGGAGAGCAGAGCGATACACACAGGAGCAGAGAGAGGGGGGAGAGAGCAGAGAGCGCTACACACAGGAGCAGAAAGAGGGGGGAGAGAGCAGAGCGCTACACACAGGAGCAGAGAGAGGAGGGGGAGAGCAGAGCGCTACACACAGGTGCAGAGAGAGGGGGGGAGAGCAGAGCGCTACACACAGGAGCAGAGAGAGGGGGGGAGAGCAGAGCGCTACACACTGGAGCAGAGAGAGGGGGGGGGAGAGCAGAGCGTTACACACAGGAACAGAGAGAGGGGAGCAGAGCGCTACACACAGGAGCAGAGAGAGGGGGGAAGAGCAGAGCGCTACACACTGGAGCAGAGAGAGGGGGGAGAGCAGAGCGCTACACACAGGAGCAGAGTGAGGGGGGGAGAGCAGAGCGTTACACACAGGAACAGAGAGAGGGGGGAGCAGAGCGCTACACACAGGAGCAGAGAGAGGGGGGGAGAGCAGAGCGCTACACACAGGAGCAGAGAGAGGAGGGGGAGAGCAGAGCGCTACACACAGGAGCAGAGAGAGGGGGAGAGCAGAGCGCTACACACAGGAGCAGAGAGAGGAGGGGGAGAGCAGAGCGCTACACACAGGAGCAGAGAGAGGGGGGAGAGCAGAGCGCTACACACAGGAGCAGAGAGAGGAGGGGGAGAGCAGAGCGCTACACACAGGAGCCGATAGAGAGGGAGAGAGCAGAGCGTTACACACAGGAGCAGAGAGAGGGGGGGAGAGCAGAGCGCTACACACAGGAACAGAGAGAGAGGGAGAGAGCAGAGCGCTACACACAGGAGCAGAGAGAGGGGGGAACAGAGCGTTACACACAGGAACAGAGAGAGGGGGGAACAGAGCGTTACACTCAGGAACAGAGCATTACACACAGGAACAGAGACAGGAGGGGGAGAGCAGAGCGCTACACACAGGAGCAGAGAGAGGGGGGGAGCAGAGCGTTACACACAGGAACAGAGACAGGAGGGGGAGAGCAGAGCGCTACACACAGGAGCAGAGAGAGGGGGAGAGAGCAGAGCGTTACACACAGGAGCAGAGAGAGGGGGGGAGAGCAGAGCACTACACACAGGAACAGAGAGAGAGGGAGAGAGCAGAGCGCTACACACAGGAGCAGAGAGAGGGGGGAACAGAGCGTTACACACAGGAACAGAGAGAGGGGGGAACAGAGCGTTACACACAGGAGCAGAGCGTTACACACAGGAGCAGAGAGAGGGGAGAACAGAGCTTTACACACAGGAGCAGAGAGAGGGGAACAGAGCGTTACATACAGGAGCAGAGCGTTACACACAGGAGCAGAGAGAGGGGGGAACAGAGCGTTACACACAGGAGCAGAGCGTTACACACAGGAGCAGAGCGTTACACACAGGAGCAGAGAGAGGGGGGAACAGAGCGTTACACACAGGAGCAGAGAGCGGGGGGAACAGAGCGTTACACACAGGAGCAGAGCGTTACACACAGGAGCAGAGAGAGGGGGGAACAGAGCGTTACAAACAGGAGCAGAGAGAGGGGGAACAGACCATTACACACAGGAGCAGAGAGAGGGGGGAACAGAGCGTTACACAAAGGAGCAGAGAGAGGGGGGAACAGAGCGTTACACACAGGAGCAGAGCGTTACACACAGGAGCAGAGAGAGGGGGGAACAGAGCGTTACACACAGGATCAGAGCATTACACACAGGAGCAGAGAGAGGGGGGAACAGAGCATTACACACAGGAGCAGAGAGAGGGGGGGGAGAGCAGAGCGCTACACACAGGAGCAGAGAGAGGAGGGGAGAGCAGAGCGCTACACACAGGAGCAGAGAGAGGGGGGGGAGAGCAGAGCGCTACACACTGGAGCAGAGAGAGGGGGGGAGAGCAGAGCGCTACACACAGGAGCAGAGAGAGGGGGGAGAGAAGAGCGTTACACACAGGAACAGAGAGGAGGGGGAGAGCAGAGCGCTACACACAGGAGCAGAGAGAGGGGGAGAGCAGAGCGCTACACACAGGAGCAGAGAGAGGAGGGGGAGAGCAGAGCGCTACACACAGGAGCAGAGAGAGGGGGGGAGAGCAGAGCGCTACACACTGGAGCAGAGAGAGGGGGGGGAGAGCAGAGCGCTACACACAGGAGCAGAGAGAGGAGGGGGAGAGCAGAGCGCTACACACAGGAGCAGAGAGGGGGGGGGAGAGCAGAGCGTTACACACAGGAGCAGAGAGAGGAGGGAGCAGAGCGCTACACACAGGAGCAGAGAGGGGGGGGAGAGCAGAGCGTTACACACAGGAGCAGAGAGAGGGGGGAGCAGAGCGCTACACATAGGAGCAGAGAGAGGGGGGAGAGCAGAGCGTTACACACAGGATCTGAGAGAGGGGGGAGAGCAGAGCGCTACACACAGGAGCAGAGAGAGGGGGGTGGAGAGCAGAGCGCT